>NC_043708.1:61232907-61358386 GCF_006229205.1 Suricata suricatta | reverse complement strand
ATATATATATATATATATATATATATATATATATATATATATATATATAGTTATTGTTGCATTGTTGCTTAAATAGTAACTTTGTGGCCTTGGCGTATTAAGCACGTGGCACAACCACAGGTTATCATTTGATAGGCTGCTATATAAATGAGATTGTCCTCTCTGCACACATCCGAGGTCAACCAGCGTTAAGAGAAGAATAGCTCCCTGGAAGGCAAGGTAGGCAAGGGATAGAGATCACTGGACATAAACCCTGGGAAGTTTCGCACTAGCCTTGTAGATAACATACCTAGGAAAGGATAATCTTTCCACCAGCACTATGAGCAGAGAGCTTTGGAACACAAATACTTGTCGAAAAATACCTGATTTAAAACATTCCTCCATTGTTTGCTAGCTTTACCATCTGGTTCCACACTTACCAGCACTATTAGCATAATTAAATTAGCACTTTTCTGTCTCACCTTCCTCTGTTCTGGCATGTACTGTAACTAATATATCTATTGGGGGGGCAATATTTTTGACAAGGTATTTATAAAAATGAAGTTAGTAACATTCCTTATTAATTTATCATGAAATAAAGGATGAGCCCTTTAATGATCCTTAATGATTTTTCAAAGGGAAAGGAGGGGAAAAAAAGTCAAGCTGATTGTTAGTACTGTGATGTTGTTCTGTCTTTTTTTTCTTTTTTTCCCCCAAACACGGATAAATTAAGTGACTGTAAATTTTCAACAACAATGAATAAGCTGATGAAGATCAAGGTGATGCCTTTAAGTGCTCATCAGATTCTAGGCTTGGGGCCAGCCTCCTTGTATAGCACTTGTGATCTGTTTTCTCCTGCCAGAAACCCTTTTTTCCCTCCCCAATCCTGTTTTGCCTAGCATCTTAGACAAATCATGATTCAAATTGTACACATTATTTTTTAATATGATAATACTTAGCAGTTTTTTTTCCGAGACTCGGTAGCTTTGCATTTTTTCCCACAGAGAATACCAGCTTTTTTTTAATTTTTAAAAAGAATTTTTACATTTATCTATTTTTGAGAGACAGCGTGAGACAGAGCGTGAGCAGGGAGGGGCAGAGAGAGAAGGAGACACAGAATGTGAAGCAGGCTCCAGGCTCTGATCAAGTGTTCAGCACAGAGCCCAATGAGGGACTCAAACCCACAAACTGTGAGATCATGACCTGAACCAAAGTCAGACACTTAACCGACTGAGCCACCCAGGTGCCCCCACCAGCTTCTTGATCATAATACCTATAATTATTGCAGTAAGATATTTACGACCTTTGTTTCAACTATTTGGTTTGGCTAGAGCTTCAGTTTTTATACCAGAGCCATAATCTTAAGTATCTTACAGAAGGACCAAATAAGAAATGAAAGTGAACTACATTTAATTTTGACAAGTGTTGATTTTGTTTCCTCAAATAAAACACCACTAGAACTCTGGCAGTTGTGCCATTGCAGGAAGTGAACAGCGTTCATTCAAGGCAATTACTTGGGGAAAGGGGGAAAAAAAAGCTCTCTCAAAAGATAGTGATAACTGAAAATTACGGTAAAAATTTTGCAATCACTCTGCAACTTTATAAAGCAGGATTATTTCCAATTAAACTATCATCTCGATTCTAATTCCTCCTGTTACCATGGGCCAATATTTCTACTTTGCAATTTCTCTGCAATTAAATTACTTCTTAGGTTCCTTCAATCACTGTGGCCACTTGCTAATCTTTCATTGGTCCTCCAGGGCTGGGCTCTGACTCTGTTCAAGCTGTTGATTTTCTAAAAGCTGACTCAAGTAGGTGTTGGGCATAGTGTGTTGCTTGACTTTTTTGGGGAACATTTGACCCTAGCCTTGCCCCAACTTCCTCCTTCCCTAAACTTGCTCAGTCCCTCTCCTCCAGTGGTTTCTGGCTTAATTTTCTTTGCTTTTAAGTCTCCTGCTCCCTCTCCATCGCATTGGTCCTGGGCTCATTCTTTGCTGGCCTTCCTTAAAGTGACACTTCTCCCAGGCTTCTTAGGGTTCCTCTGTTCTCACTTTACACAGTTTAGGAGTTAAAAGCTTTAGAATCAGAAAAAAAGAAAAGGTTTAAATCCTAACTTTGTTACTTACTAGCTCTGTAACTTGGAGAAAGTTACATTTTCAGAGGCTTTATTCTCTTATTTATAAATTAGAAATTATATTTATTCCATCCTGAGCAACATCCTGTGAGTTACTTGGTATTTTTAAAAAGTTATTTGCGCAGTGCTGGCGGGTAGAATAAACGCATAAAAAATGGTCGTTTATACTTTTATCTCTGAAAAAATACATCCATCTGGTCACAAGCTATATGTTTATCAAGGCAGGGGTAGTACATGTTTTGTACTATGTCAGCACTGGAATAAGTATATGGCACATACTACATAATTGTTGAATGAATGAATATCCAAAGAAGAACCTTTCACTAAAATACTAACTCCAGAATTGAATTAGCTGTGGTGATTTCTCAACCTAATTCTAAATCTCTCTGGATCTCTATTTCCAAGCCCTTCCTCTGTGTCCGTCTGGACACACAAAGGTGAACCTGTCCATGAGCCTGCTCTAGCTTATCTCCTCCCTTCTATTTCCACAGACCTTGCCTGAGTTCAGACCTACCCTTCTTCATTTGCATTATTGCTCCAGCATTAAAACTAGTCCCTTTTATTAGAGTTATTTCAAACAGCATTCCCTCTGCTGTCCGTAGTGCAAGTTTTATGAAACTCAAAATCACCCAAGTAGTACAAGCGAAATAACTGAAGCTGCCATCGATCGAGGGGATTGCACGTATTCTTTCAGTTAGGGGGGGCTGGGGGGAGCTGGGTTTAGAGTTTAGACCAGTTCTGGTATTAGGCTTCCTGCTGCAAATGCCTGAGCAGCTGTGATTGACCACAACGGCTCCCCATTACCAGGTACATGCCAGGAATCCAACAACTTTTTTCTAAAGGGCCAAATTTTTATGTAAGAAAAGTTGGATGCGCCTCCTCATTATTGTATCAGTTGAAGAAATGGAAACACTGCACACTCTTTAAGGCCTGGAAGCACAACAGTGGCAGCGCCTGTGCGAGTTCTCAGATCTGAATCATGAATCTGTTTCTTTCCTCTTGACCCTCACCGCTTCGCTTTATTTACAAATGTGCATGTTTGAAAAAAGGCTTCTCTCTAAAGATCTAGGGTTAAGAGTGAAAATAAGAATCCAGATAATAAAGTGTAGCTACAAAAGGGAGCCCACTTAGTTTGGAAAAACCATTACTGTATCAGAATGATGTATCTGCAAGTGACTTGCATGAACATATTTTATGAGCCCGCCAGCATGTTTTTTGTGGTTCCCTGCAGCAGATACTGCTCTTTTATTACTCGTTAGCCACTTAAAATCCAGCCCAATTTTAACAGTACTAAAAGAGCAAGAAAATTTATTTTAAAGAAAAAGGCTACATTCTTCTAAAGGGGAGTCATAATATTAATACTTAAAATGCATAGCAACATGCTGGGAAAATGGGATAGTTATTTAGATATATTATAAAATGTAGCCCACCACTTTGATGTGATTCACTACTATTTCACCAAACCAATTTAACAGTATCCTGTAGAGAAGGAATAGTGCAATTAAAATTAGTAACAGAGATTTTCACATGCATAGATCTAAATCAGGGTAGGTGGATAATGAATTAAGTAATTTTGCTTCCTTGTGAAGTCTAACCCAAAAGTGAAGGAGCCAGGGTAGAATTCATGTTTAAGCGACCTGTCTACAAACAGTGTTGTGACTCAAATGCCAGTATTCCCCAGGCCTTTTCCTCCTTTTCTTTTTTACTTTTTCCTGCTGGCCTTTGATGAAGGAATTTAGTATGTAGTCACAATAAATTAGGATAATTTGATTATTTGATCAAGTGGCTCCATTTCAGTAAAGGCCAGATCCTTTCAAAATATAATTTCACCAGTCTAATATTAAGAAATCAAAGCAACAAAACTACATGTGAGTCTTGAGACACTTGGATATTTTATAACTTTGCAGTGTCAAAGCACACCATGAAGTAATTCTCTTCTTTCTAGTACATCAATTCATATGAAAACACCAAAGGTGTCTACAGTGGTTTCACCCTAGTGGATTGCTATGGGTTGATGTCTGCAGCTCAGTGCTTCCCATCCTGAGGCTGACTGTGCCAGCAGTGGGGTATGGGGTGCAGACACTGTATTTCGATGACTGTGCTACCCCTGGACCTAAGATTAGTTTATGATCATCATTTGCAGACTGAAAGTAGGATTAATTTGCCCTGAAGAATTTGATAAAAGAACTATGAATACACTATTCCTATGACTTGCAAAATATTACACACATACTTACCAGGGGAACACAGAAGGAGTGAGCAAGGGGGTGAATACAATATCTCAACAATTAGAAAGAATTAAATTTTCTTCAGTCACAATGGCTATCAGCTAGGTTTCTGTACTATGTCCTACAGACCTTACCTGCACCAGTGATTTTTTTTGCCATGTCAGAAGTAACTACGAAACCAGACATTTATTCTTATCCCCTGATCTCCCTGCTCTGAACGATGATGTTTATACCCAAGAATGCTATTCCAATTTTAAGAAAGTGATGTGGTTTACTAGAAAACTCATGGATTTCCAAGCCAGAAAAGCATTGCTTCTAGGATGAATCTCAAGTTCATCATTTACTAACTCTGAGATCCTAGATAAGTAACTTATTTATTTATTTTTAATGAGCTTTATGTAGTTCCTTCATCTGTAAAATGAGTATAATAATGGTAATTAATTTCACAGGTTTTATTGTGAAGATCAGTGATAATGAACATAAAGGATTTGGCATATAGAAAGCACTTATAATTTATTATAAACATAAATTATGATGATTATTTTCTCATGCTTTACAATAAATGATAATATGATAGCAGAATTCTGCAAACACATAAATACTCTTCTCATAGAGTTCTAGTCTTTTGAAAGAATAATTGGTAGAATAGAAGATAGCCATGTTTGTCCCTTCATTAGTTTCATGCTTTCAGAAAGCCTACCTTGTGCCAGGTATTGGAATATAGAAATGAAAATAACAAAGCCATGCCTCCCTTAAGCTTACATGCCTTGGTGAAAAGAAAGTAGGAAAATACACATGTAATGCCATGATCAATGCTACAAAGAAAAATTAAGCAGTGCGAGGGGGCCAGAGAGCAATATGGGATGACATTTAGATAGTGTGCCAAGTATTTTTTTTTTCTTACAGAAAAATATCCAGAAACACAGAAATGCCAGCCATTTAAAAAAACACTTTGACTACTAGAGTAGAGAATTGCTTGATGATTCTCAGGGAATATAATCAAGTAGGGAGGCATTGTGGTCAAATGGGAGAAGCATGGATGTTGGAAAGCAGGAAATCTTATTTCTAGTCCCAGCTCTGCCACTGATGAGCTGATACCATATGCAATTCACTTTTTCTGAGCTTCAATTTTTTTTATTGGTCAAAACTACCAAGTATTTATTGAATGCCTGCTATGTACCAGGTACTTGGAATAGGGAAATGAATATGACAAATCCTTGCTTTCATGGAATTTAATTTTTGTCAGAGATCATTGAACAAATATACATACATTATCAGTGATGGATGGTTTAAAAATAAAAGGCAGGGTGAAGGAATGGATGCTATAGTGGATGGCCTTTTAATGGTATCCCTAGTATTTAATGTCTCTCTGACAGGTAATATTTAAGTAAGAATCAGTGAAATGAAGGAGCAAGTAATACAGAGCCCTGGGAAGAGATAGAGGGACCAGCATGCAGAGCCCTCATAGGAGTGGGATGGGCAGAATGTAGGAAAGGCAAGGAGGTTGTGGTGCTTGAGGCAAATAAGAAAGTGGTGAATGGGAGGAGATGAGTTTAGAGCTGTAGCCAGTGCCAGGCATAGGCTTTGGATTTGATCTAAGAAGGAAGGGGACCACTCATGGGTTTCAGGTGGGGACAGACATGATCTGAATTATGAAAAGAATCACTCTAGTTGCCTGGTAGCAAATGGACTGAGTAGGGCCAACATGGAAGCAGAGAGACTGGTTCAAAAGACTATTTGCTGCAGGGTCTACATGAAGGAGTAGGGTCGCCTATGCTAAGGGGCCAGGGAGTGAGTGAGAAGTAAATGTTGAAGGTCAAGCCCACCATGATCTGATAGATTGGATGTAGATTTGACAGAAAGAAAGGAGTCAAGGCTGCTCCAAAGCTTTTGCCTGAGCTACAGATAATAGTGGTAATTCTGGGAATCCAGAATTCAGTTTTTTACAGGTTAACATGGAAGAGCTGTCGTGTCAAGCCAGTTCGATGTGAGTCTGTAGTTAGGAAGGAAGTAGGGACTGGAGATACCCATTAGGGGGTTATCAGTATATACCTGATATATTTACATCCAGAGGGCTGGGGAGGGAGACTTTAGGACTCTCCAATGTTTTTTTTTAATTAAAAAAATTTTTTTTAATTTATTTTTTGAAAGACAGAGACAGAGTGAGCAGGGGAGGGTCAGAGAGAGAGGGAGTTACAGAATCCAAAGCAGGCTCCAGGCCCTGAGCTAGCTGTCAGCACAAAGCTTGACATGGGGCTCGAACCCACAAACTGTGAGTTCATGACCCGAGCTGAAGTTGAAAGCTTACCCGACTGAGCCCCCCAGGCACCCCAGGACTCTCCAATGTTTATAAATCAAAACTGGATGATGATCTAGCTGAGGGCTATTAGAAGAGCCAAACGGTGACTTTGTAGGAAAATTGGAATATTGTGGAGTCCTGCAAGCCACGTGAAAAAGTATCTGAAGGATATGGGAGTAAGAGAGGGCAAAAGAAGAGGAAAAAGAAAGAAGAATTATATGAAAGATACCAAAAAACAGGAAACTGTGTCAAAGATATGAAAACCACTATTCTAACAACTCTCCTAGCTTACCTTAATTGTTACTATTTGGTGTAAATAAATAGGTACTCATTGTCTAATTGCTTAAAGATTGAGTATATCACAAAAGCATGAATAACAAAGGAAGAGCATAAACAAATTTAAAATGGAAGCAACCTAAATTCAGTAATTTTCAACTCAAAGATATCAAACAACATTTTGAGGCAAATGCTTTTCTCTTAAAAATATAAAGAAGCTCAGCATAAAATTTTAATGCAAGTGGGTGTGTAATTTATATGAGCAGGAAGGACATGAAGATTTCATTTGGAAGAACAGTACAGTAATAGATATGAAAAGAATCCTACATACCACAGTTAAATGAGGTCAACTCTGTGGAATAACTTTGCTGTAAATATTTCTCTGTTACAAAGCTGATTCCTAAGCAAAAGCCTGAGTGCTTGTCAAACTTTGTCATCCATCAAACCAACTGGAAAGTTTATTAAACAAAGATTTCTGAATCTCACACTCAGGGTTGCTAATTCATTAGGTCTGGTTTTGGCCTAAGAACCTGCATTTCTAATAAGTTCCTAGGATATCTGATGCTGGTGGCTCCAAGATCATATTGTAGGAATTCATGTATAAACAACCTCCTAGGAGCAGAGGTCTTCTTTATTAGGCTTATGAAATGCAATAATAATAATGGACTACTTCATAGTCTCCATTTAATAATGTGCCAGGCACTGTCCAAATCATTTTTTCCCCATAATATTTTATTGTCAAATTGTTTTCCATACAACACCCAGTGCTCTTCCCCATAAGTGAGCTGATCATCTTATTGAATATTCAAACAAACCTATAAGACAGGTGTCATTTTATGTACATGAAAACTGAGATTCTAAGGAGTTGAATAACTTGCCCAGAGCCATCAGCTAATGACTTATGAAGCTGATAATAAAACTTGATCTCTGCCAGAAAAATCTTGTCTCGAGACTTGCTCCTGAAACTGTGCATCAGCATTGGTATCACCTGAAAACATGTTAAAAATGCCGGGTATGCCTTGCCCCATCCCAGAATTCATGAGGTAGATGGTTTTCTTGAAGCAATGTCCTTGGTTGATTTGTGTGCACACTGAAGTTTGAGAACCATAGGTGTGGAGGGCTATTAAGAATGATTCTGAAGAGGTATGCAATCAAAAGAACAGTGAGGGGAAGAACAGTGAGTCTAGAAAAGGTGATCGTTGGGATTTTGTATGCTATAGCATCAGAATGCAAGGCATGCCACCTTGGGAATTAAATTGTAGAGATGGTCAAAGTATGCAAGTTGAACCACATGAAATTGCCAATATTTAACTGGTTTTGACCTATAAAAATGGCAATATAATAATTAGAGTCAGACACTCAAATGGAAATGCCTAAAGATAGATTGCACATGAGTAATGCCAGCTCATGTGCTTTATTGAGAACAGATTCAAAGGACCTGCATCCTAACACTGTGTGTAGGCAAACCTGTTTGTTGAATGGGTGTGACCTATTACCTTGCTGTTCCTGAGCACAGGCTTGGAGTCTCAGGATACGTGATGCCGGAGCCGCTCAAACTGCCCGCAGTTTGAAGAACTGACGACACCGGGATTCGTTGCAGAGACTTTTATTGGTTCTTTTCTTCCTTCTTCTTCTTCTTCTTCTTCTTCTTCTTCTTGCGCAAAGCACCCTCCCATATATATGTACCGTACAGGCTACGTGGCCACTCATGATTGGCTGACAGCAACAGGGCTAACCAATTTCATGGCTTTGCATTGGTCGTACACTTATCACGGTATCTGGCTGGGAGGTGGGTACACCAGAGGCAGGCGGGCCATACTTTGTCATGTGCTTGGGCGGATTGCCAAGGCGCCATCTTGCCTCCGCCTCCCACAGTTCCCCCTTTTTTGTTTTCTGTAGCAAGGAAAGGTGCCTGTCTTAGGTTGCCGCCTATCAGTGGATCGCATTACCCGACCCCGGACAACCAGCAGCATGGCTGGCCTCCTGTCTTAGGTTTGTCAATCCACTCGACGGTCTTACCCGTCATTGGCTACCCTTTCAGCATGCTAAGCCAGACTGCTGGCGAGGACTGTTCATGCACAGCCAGCATAGCTTGGATAAGGATTCTTTGGTCAGCCCTTTGCTGTTCGCGCAGTCTCTTCCAAGCTTATTCCAGGAGCCAGGCGTCAGACGGCCTGTGTCTAAATACCACGGGGCTGTTTCTTCCACCGCGGTTATAAATTTCTCTAATGTTTTCTGTTTCAGTTTCAAACCTCTAGCTCTCATGAGCTGGCACACAGCTTATGTCGCTCGCTCTCGGGACGAGCTGTTCCCCATTGTCCCTTAACCTGGAACTTTAATACTCTACGTCCCTCCCCGGGATCCTTAAATGCTAGCACGTTATACTTACCTGCAAACTTAGGGAAAAGGGTCCCCGTACGGGCCACCACTTGCCGGAGCCGCTCAAACTGCCCGCAGTTTGAAGAACTGACGACACCGGGATTCGTTGCAGAGACTTTTATTGGGTCTTTTCTTCCTTCTTCTTCTTCTTGCGCAAAGCACCCTCCCGTATATATGTACCGTTCAGGCTACGCAGCCGCTCATGATTGGCTGACAGCAACAGGGCTAACCAATTTCATGGCTTTGCATTGGTCGTACACTTATCGCGGTATCTGGCTGGGAGGTGGGCACACCAGAGGCAGGCGGGCCATACTTTGTCATGTGCTTGGGCGGATTGCCAAGGCGCCATCTTGCCTCCGCCTCCCACAACGTGAACCTTCTTTTTTCATTAGTGGTGGTATATTACCAATGATAGGTATCATAGCCATATGCCCCATTTGACTGGGATCATTACCTGTTTTCAACTATTTATTCCATGGTAATTGTCAACAAACCTCTGTTACTTTCAAAAGGGTTGCACTTCGGGTGATAAATTGTGTGGTCACCCAGCTAATAAGAAAATTGGAAAGAAGTATTCTTAAAAAAATATGTGTTTTAAAACAGTAGCAAGATTGGGTGTGGGATATTTAAGACAAACATAAATGAAATGATCTAAAATCAAAGAAACATTGTTGATCATAGTTGGTCCTAAGATTTTTTTAACAATCATGCAAAATAGTGGAAAAAGCATATGATGAGCCTTAGAAGGACCTGGGTTTTTGTCATAATTTGATCGCTCAGAATCTAGACAAATCAGTGAAGTTTTCTGGTCTCTGTTTTCTTATCTATGAAATGGAAATAGTAAAGTCGATTCCACTGGTCTCAAAGGATTGCTGTGTGGATTATATGTTATAATGTAATTGGAAGTATTTTAAAAGCAATAAGAATCTACACATTGTGTTATTACTGGGTTAATATCAGGCTGTAAAGAAAGGAAAAATAAGGGAGCAAACAGGCAAATTTTGATACAAAATAGAGATTGTTAATGATTTAAATTAAACTACCAAGGATAAATGTTAGGATCATAGCTAGTCCCTTTTCTTCATATGGGGGATGGCCACTCATTTTTAGTGAATTGTGCTGTGTAAATATTCTGCCTATCCTAATATATCTTAAGTGTGCCCCCTCCTTAACAATTTAAATCAACATGAATTGATAAGAAGTGAAAATACATACCTAAACGTATTATAAGACCATTATTTCAAACATATATTTCAAATATCTCTGAAATGATGTATTGACTTCTGTCTGTAACTGATTTTGTAGCTAAGGAGGTCAGAGTTCATTTGATATCTCTTTTCTCCTTTTGATAATGAAGCGGTATACATTTCTTGTCTGAGGGTGTTTGGGGGACCATTTGTTTGGTAGTCAGTGGCACCCTTCCTGTTTCTAGATTTACACCTTTTTAAGGAAAGATAGCAAACAAGACAAAGACTGGCTCTCAGTACACTGTCATGGGGCTGGAGACGGTGGGTTTCCTGGACTTCCTCCTGACCTTGGGAAATCTGTTGACACTCATCTTTAGAGTCTTGTGATAAATGCATTAAGAAATCGATTTTTAAAAAATCAGGGTGCCTGCATGGCTCAGGCAGTTAAGCATCTGACCCTCGATTTCAGCTCAGGTCCTGATCTCGTGGTTTGTGAGATGGAACCCTGCATGGGGCTTTGCATTGACAGTGTGGAGCCTGTTTGGGATTCTCTCTCATTCTCTCTCTCTCTCTCTCTCTCTCTCTCTCTCTCTCTTTCCCCTGACTCTTCCCCTACTCCTTCCCTCCCTCCCTCTCTCTCTCTTTCTCTCCCTCTCAAAATGAATAAACAACAAAACAAAAGAAATAGATGTAAAAATAATTCTTTTTTTGTTTGCTTATCTGGCAAAGTTCTGTATGACCATTATGTCATGGCTAAGAACATTTTTTTGGTCACAGCTTTCCTGGTTTCTTTGATACCCAGAAAGGTTGAAAAAATGCCCAGAATGGTTGAAAAACACGTCATACTAAATTGATTGACTTCAGTATATTTTGAAAGTTCACTAGCTTTACCATGCCCTACATTTACCTAATACTTTGTCCACAGGTACTTCAATTTTATTTGTGAGCTTGACATTCAAGGCACGTGTGCAACCACAGTTCATTGTTTTAGTCCATCATTTGTGAGTACAGGGTAGTCAGACTTGTGACTCACTTTCTGTACTTTTGTGCCAAAGCTAGGTACCTCTGTGTTTTCTTTTCCCTTGAAGGAGAATGTTCCAAGCCTGCCAGTGTCCCGAAGGTTCATATATTCCACCGAAGAATGACCAGGAAACACTGTGCCTTATGGAAACAGTGATTCTGAAGCAGTCCATTTGCTTGAATATATTAGAGTCAATAAAAAGCTTACTCACAGTTTAAAACCCGACTTTCTCCTTATTTCCATCTTGCGGATTGTCATTGTTTTCTCAGTTATAAAGTGGCTTGTTGACACCAAATATTTTAATAATTTGCTTCCAAGGCTTTGTGCCTATGCCTTTGAGAGGCTGGTGTAGTAATTAAACTGTCTTTTAGCTGAAATGCTTGCAAAGCGTCCAGTTCTGTGCCTGGCAGCTGGTGATGCATTATAGAGACATTGAGCTAATCGATTAAAACCGCAGAGGCATGGGAGTTGTCTGACAGCACTGTACTAGGATGAAATTAGTTGGAATTGCATGGTGAAATTAAGGGGAATGCAGCTGATTGCAGCCCTTCTGGGAGAATCCTGGGTGAGAGGGACACTGTGCGTTGATCCCTGTGTAATTAGGACAGCCATGTTTTAACAGTATTTCTAAAGTATTAAAATGGACTGGATAAATCAGCAGGGCCGCTTCCAGTGAACTTGGCATCCATCCACTGTGACTGAAATAACATGAAATTTTTCGGCTGCTAGAGAATGTGAAATTGGACTAATTGTCTTTTAACTAGTCTGCTCGACTGCTAGCCTGGAGCGGGACTGAATAGGCTGGTAGGACGGAGGCTGGGGGATGGGAAAGTTAGATTCATGACTTTTTTCAGTCCATCTGAAAGGATAACATCATCACATATTTAGACAACTCTTATTTGTACGGTCTCATCATTAGGATCCTTTCCTAAATATTTTAAAATCCATTTTAAAGTGGGTTGCTTTGAATCAAAGCAAGAAGAAGTCTAACCCTGTCTTATAATTACAGTTCTTTCCATGCTTGAGCATCGTTAGAAGGTTGGGGGTGGGGGAGGACTTAGGAACTTGTAAATCACTCATCAGCTGTCCATGTGTGGCTCTGTCCCACGTTCTATGCTGAGTAGGGCTCATTATGCAGAGAAGGGACATCGATACATATTACTGATTCTTTGTGTCGAACAAAGCCTTGTTCCATAATTACTGAATGTTATGACTGGCTCAAATTCATACTTTACATGTGATTAAAGAGAAAACCAGAGAAGTTAGTGCTGTGCCCATGGTCACAGACTTCAGTTACTCAGGGCTCAAGATTTTTGTTCTCCTGTTGGTTTCATCACAGTGAATTGTTAACACCAAATAGAAATGGGTTTTTCTGTGGATCCATTAATAAAAGTAGAACTCTTATGATGTAAACATCACTAAGTTCTGGAGAATTTGGTTCCTTCTTTTTTTTTTTCAGCATTATTGAACTCAGTCAAACTTAAGTGTTGTCTACCACTATCAATTTAGGTTCTAGAAGGTAATGCAGGTGTGTACACACACACACACACACACTCACACGCACGTGCGCGGGCACAAATGATATGTCAAGAATTATCAAAGAAGTATAGGAATCATCTGACTACATTTTCGGAGCCTGTTTTATTTTTATCCAGTAGACCATTTCTCAGGTTGAATTGCATTGTGGCATTAGGTTGAGTATTAAGGGGCATCAGAGAAAACAGAAAGAAAAAAAAGCAAACATTAATCATTGTGCTGCCTGCAAGAAAGCTGTGGTTGCCATACATCAGATACCCTGTCTCTCAGGACCCATGGGAAAAGTTTCTTCCTGGTTCATTAAGGGAAGAATTATGCTTCTCTTCAGCCAATAGTGAGTCCACATGTTAGAGATCTTGCAAACAATGTGAAGAGCAGAGTTGTAGCGCTGTCTATCAAGCTCAGAGGACTTCGTGGCATATACTTGGCTTTTTAAGCCCTCTCTTACCTTCCTCTTAATTTCTCATCCCTTTTCTCCTTTCTTCAGAGTTACTATTTTTTGTTCATTTACATAAATTGTTTGCATCTTTATAAACTTTCTAGATCTTTTTCAGTAAAGTGTGGTATTAAAAAAAGCACTTTTCATACATGTTACACTCATTCAAAGTGTTCCCAACAAATACTAGAAGAAAAAAAGTACAGCGTTAAATACAAAAGTATTAATACTGTTTCCAGGAGAGCTCACACAGGCCCTCCTGTTCAGCTGTTTTTTTGAGTAATACTTTAAATGACTTAAAGGCATTGTTTGTTCAGAGACATTGTACAGTTTTTTTAAAGGTTTAATTCTGTATAATTTCTGTGACTTCCAGAATTATAAATGATTTGTGTGTAGAGGCAATCCCAGAAATACATGGTACAGAGGTGGACAGTGGATGCCCGCATGGGTAGGAAACTTTACATGTTGGTCAAATATAACTATGATACTAATGGAAATGAATAGCTTAAGCAACACAACAAATTCACTTGAGTAATGTGTAGCATTTATGAACACTTCCCATGTACCCATCACTCATCTAAATATGTCGTGTCAGTAAATCATTTAAAAATGATAAATATGTCATTTAGTCTTCTCCACATTCCTCTGTAGTAGGTATGAGCTCTCATTTTACAGATGAGGAGCCAAGGCCTATCGAGGTGAAGTAACTTGCCTCCAGGCATGTAGCTAACAAGGGTCGGATCTGACTGTTGAGCCCATGACGTAACTATTATCATAGTGTATACTTTGGAAAGGTCCAAGGAGATGGAAAATATGACTTCCTAATTGGCTTTCATGCACATTTCTTCTCCAAGTTTAACTAAAGGGCTTATGGAGTACTTGTTTCTATTCCTAGTATAGTCATATGGAGAATAAAAACATACTTTAAATAAAATATCCATTTGGCATTGAGAGCAATGTAAGAATATGATTATCAGAAGTGGAGCTCAAGTGGCATGGAGAATACAAAACCAATGAACGGTACTTGGGCTGCCTTGTCAGATGGTTGGCTCCTTCTGTGATTTCAAACCTTTGGATACATGGATGGTAAATGATCTTTGTAGTTACTATTTAAGTGGGAACATGAGTGACCATTATTTGGTTTAAGAATTAAGGAATAATTTATTGTACATTTAAGATGACCTAGATAATATATGGCAAATCCCTTCACTATTGAGTAAATTGTTTTCTTATTCTGGTTCATCTGGATCATCCAAACTAAATCTCCTACCCCTGGAATGGCAAATAGAGCCAACAGTGAACTGAGAGAGAAATAGGAGTGCTGTTACCCTTTGTTCCATCTCAAACACGATCTAGTGGAAATTCCTGAATAGGTTTCTTTCTCCATCCTTGTTCCTGTTCCATGTCGGAGACTGTTCTCTCTCTGTAAGTCATCTGGGATAATTTTAAAGATGTGAGACAACAATTAGAATAGCTGTTCCAGGATTTGGCACCGGACAGAGCATAATATCCAGTCTGCAGAATCCATTCAACCTTCTTGGAACTGAGCCTCTGTGGATTGCCTTTAGACAAAAAGGAGAGGAAGGAATGGAGATAAATATTGTGCATCTCCGTTGCTCTTTAAGAGAATATTTTTACTGTGGGAATCTTCAAGGCATTGTGAGTAACTATTACATAAAGTATGTGATAGTACAGTGAGGAGGAAATGAGAAGAGTCTTGGTCAGTGTTGACAGGATCTTCATGGTCAAGATTCTGCCTTGTCTTGCAGCCCTGGCCTTCCCACACCCGAGTCCCCTCATACTGCACATTTCCCCTTCCACGTGCCAGCCTGTTGCTCTCTTATATTCAGGGGCTTATGCTTGTGGCACCTCTTACCTTGATTGCTTCCTGCCTCCCACCCCTGCTACTCTTGTTTTAAAAGCCTAAGCCTTCTTTACTTTGTGAATATAGAGTAGAATTTAAATCTTTATGCATACCACTGTTTCCACTGTTCACCACTCATTAAGACTGAATTAGAGGCACTGTCCTATGAGCCGCAGCAGGGCCCTGTATCTGATCTCCTGTCCTCTCCTTCGGTCTGTCATAGAACCTACTGCACTGTTTTATGGGGTGTCTTCAGTTTGTCTCCATTCTCCAGGCCGGTACACACTCAAAGCCTGGGACTATTACTCTTTCCTTCTGTGTCGTGCTTTTAGTGTCCGGCATATGCCTAAAACACAGTCAGTTGAGCTCCAGAGATCAGGCAGCCATTTAAATGATTGTACTAGGGCTTACCTCCAGCCTCTCAAGATCAATATTTTGCCAGTGTGTTCCCTTGGTAGAATTACATATAATTATATCTCATACTTGGTAGGGTTTCTTTGATTTAATTAAGCACTGCCTGGAAAGTTATACAGCTTTGTGTGGACAATGCTTTTACTGATTCACTGTACTAACTGGCTGTGAATATAGAGAGCATCATAGTTGCTTTTAAAAACTGTGAGACGGACAAGCAGGCAGATAGTGATGGAATGGGGATGAGTCCTGTGTTGGTGCCCCCAAATGCTTCATATTAAAGGAATCTTCAGTTACCTGACACTTCCGCTTTTTCAGCAGAGGGAATGGCCTCCTCGTTGGGCCACGGAAAATTGGTATGAATGACGGACCCTGCCACCTCCTTCCTATCGTTGTCTCAAGTGATTGGGGCTGCAAATAGCACAGATGGGAGGGCCTTTCTTGGCATTTCATCATCAAACTTTGGCTTTGTTCTTACTTTTCTATTAGGTGGTTTTTAAGTACACTACTTTCTTAAAACCTTTTCCACTGCAGGCTGAGGATTGACTTGCTCAGAGAATTATGTTTCTGAAATTGCCACTTTTCCCACTGTGAAGAAGATAGGAAAAGAAACAAAGGAAGATCCCTCTGATGCAGTGGAAATAGGATATTTCTCCATAGTGAAATAGCAGCCATGATTTTTTTAAATCAGCTCCTAAATGGGAGTTGGGCTACTTCCCGTGCAGAGAACAGTGGTTATCCCTGGAGTCGTCCAGAAGATACATGGTTAGAGATGCAATGGGCAAAAAATCTAATTTGCAGATAGGATATTTATCTTTAGATAACAAAGACCTGGAAATGCAATTTGTAGTTTTAAAAATAGCTGCTCTATGAATATAGGTTAAAAGAAATGAACTTTGTGGTTTTGGAGTTATTTGTTGAGGGGGGAAGGCACATGAAAAGTGCTTTTGGAATAACTCTATCTCCTGGACATGCTGCAAAGCTTTAAAGAAAGCTTTTCATTGTATGGGCATATTGCTACAATCTCATTTTGTTGTTCAACATGAAGTTTTACAATGTAGATGACTCTAAGACATTTTTAATGGAGCAATTTAGAGCAGCTGCAAACAGCTCTGGAATTTCCAGGGATTAGCTGACAGACTTTTTTGTGATTACAAATCCCACTGCGAGAGGAGGTGAGGCATGCGAGCTCTGGGGAGGTGCAGAAGAGCAACTGAGCAGGAAGAGAGACTGATGAAAGGCACAGAGATGGACAGACTGCCTGGCTGACTTCATGTCCTGTTTTGATCTCACCCACTGCCTCCACATTTATCTCCCCTTCCCTTTCATATTAATTTACTCTGTTCCTTCCAAGTTAATTTCACTCATTCTCCCCATTGCTCCTTACTCTATATCTCTGAATTTGCTCACCCCTTTCCCTTCACCTGAATGTCTCTCAGTACTTAGTGCATGTCCAGGGATGTTTCAAGCTGGCTCTCAACAGTATACCTTTACTCTGGCTTCCTCTCAATGTGGAGAAGTAATTAGAATTTAGAGCTAAAAGGAATTTACTTTCTAGATGAGAAAATGAGAAAATAGAAACTAAGGGGGATTTAAGGCTAATGGATGGTTGAAGAACTAGTGAATGGCACATCAAACTAGAACTCAGGGTTTCTCGAACTGAGTGCATGTATGTTCCACCAAGCTGGCATAATTTGTTCTATTATTTTCCACTTGTCAATGTCTTGTTTTACTATGTTTTCAAATAATTTTTGCGTGGGCAGTATTTTTTCCCTCAGAAGAAATCAAAGCTTAGTGAAGGGACTAAACATATCCCTTAGTAACAGTATCTACCATTTATTGGTCACCTGTTATGTGTGAACAACTTGACAAATGGCTTCACACTTCTTCCTTGCAGACCTCCTGTGCTGTGGGTTAGCCCAGAACGGGAAACTGGATTAGAGAGGCTAGCTGCCCACACGGCTCAATATCAGTGCATTGGGAGAGCCCGGTCTGTCCGGGCTGGATGCCCCGTTTCTTCATGAGCATTCCAGAGTCTGAGTCTGTAGCAGTGCCCTACAGTGAGTGACTTCTCATTTGTTTTGGGCCTTGCATATTTTTGATCCCTCCTCTGTTCTCTCTCAGTTCTTTTTTAACTAAGGACAACCTTTTCAGAGTGTCTATTTTTTTCCAAGAGATATACGTTGTAAGAGACTGTACAAGCCGTTTGTCTATTCCCATTCAGGTTATATATATTGCCCTGGATAGATCAGATTGTTCAGAGATAGTTACGTGGAAATGATGAATGCAGCAGCACTATTTCAAATATGTTTTACACATTTTGAGTCATTATAGAACCTGAGTCCAGTATGGACCAACCTGGGGAATGTTCAATGTTTCAATATGACCTAGCACAGTGTCCGGTACATGGAAGGTAGTCAGTCAATGCTTGTTAAGTAAACAGATGAAAGAAAAAAATAATTTTATGAAATAGGGTATCATTCATAGAACATAACTATGTTCCCCAGATATGGAAGGGGAGAGATAATGATATATAACTTTTTTTTTTATGTTGGAGTTGTGCCAGGTACCATAGTAAGCGCTATACATAGATAATTGCACTTAATCTTTATCATCTATGTCATCATTTCTATTTTGCAGATGAGAAAATGGGGTGCTAAAGCACTTAAATCATCTGAGTGAAGTATGTGCTTAGTAAGTTTTGGAGCCAGGATTGAATGCAGATGTTCTAACTCCAGAACTTTTCTTTTGACCTGATGTTGCTATTATGTGAGTGAGTGTACGTGTATGTGCATGAGTGTGTGAACACAAGCATATTTAAATACACACACAGACATCTATCTCTCTATCTCTGTCTCTCACATATACATAATTTGATGCCTGCTCCATCCCTGGAAAACTATAGGGATGACACCCTGTCCTTCATGACACCCAGCACGATGACATTGATAACCTACCCTTGCCAACTGCCTGTGCCCATAGACGACAACCTGCCATTGGCTGAAAGCCATCGCCTGACTATTTTCCATTAAAATGCTGCTCCTTCCCAGAGACTCCTATCTGACAGGTCTGCCCATCTCAGCCTTGTGTTGCCCAGTGGATGTAGTCTTTTGTGCTACTGGGCATCCTCTTAAAGGAGGTGGAGTCTGAGCTCTTTTCCACAGCATCCTGGGAGCTGCATGTTTCATGACTGATTCCATCGGGAAAAAGACAGGCTCAATATATGTGTAGTTTTTCATTCTAAAAACCTCGAACATATCTATCACAGCTTTTAAAATTGTCTGTGTTTGTGTTACCTGCCAGGACTGTCCACTATTAGCCTGAGGTTCTATGTAATATTCACAGTTCGGGTTATCAGTGTAAACCCAAACTCTAGAAAATAGACCCTGGAGATACAAGCATGCTTTCGATTCCAGGATTATATTTCACTCGTCTGGGCATGGAATGGAAGTAGAGACGAAAAATCCAAAGCAGAGGTTGGTACCCCTAGGAAAGACAGCAAAGCTAGGGAGAGACTAGCCTGAAGCATGCAGAATCTTCAAGAAAGAAGTGTTAAGTATGTTTCTCTTCTGAGTGAATGTACACTTGATGGGATTAATAACAGATTTATTAAGTTCAAATGTAGGTATGAATAAATGGACACATATGCTTAATGCTAACAGGCAGTTGTGTGGGTGTGTGAACAAAATATGCCCCGGTGCATCTCAGCAGTTGTGTTTGCTTCCTGCCAGTTGGATAATCAACTGGTTGTTCGCCCCGGAAATAAGAAAAATAACCAAAACCTTCTTGATGTACCATCCATATTAAAAAGCAAAAGAGGTTTAAAAAATTGGATTTTTTATAGGTAGTTTGCTTTCTTCCAATAGCTGGACGCTTTGCCCTCAGAATCTGATTTGCCACAGAGCTTGGGGACTCATTTCGCGGAAACCTAATGTTTCTACTCTGTGCAACAAGGAATGGAATTGAGAAGCATCTGAATAATCCCCTTGTGATGCAGCAGTTTTAAACCCGGCAGCATAATTGTTGCAGATTTCCAAAGAGATACAAAAGATGAGGTAAAGCAGATTCTGGAGTAGAAAGGACTGGGTTTACAAGTCACGTGGTGAGTGAAATCTACAAGTGGCGCTAATTGCGCCTCTTAGTATGTCCAGATTCTGCAGTATGAATGGCTTTAATCTGCAAGGTAAATGGAAGCAACTCATCTCATTCCGGATTGAATTGTGGGTTTAATGCACCCCACAGAGCCAGAGGGGAAACTACAACCCCTCTGCTTAATTTACTAGACATGCTAGCTTCTAGTTCCAGGGTTTACAAGTAGATCAACTTCTGTTTGATAACAGATGAGGATGCTGTAAATAGAAGCATTACGAAGGTATGGTGATGCTGCAGATAGGTGCTTGCGCCTGGCTTTCTATATTGTGGTTTTAAAGGCCTCATATCTCAGCTTGGGCTTTATGTAGGGATGCCAGGTTTAAGGCGCATCTGTTTCCTCTGATGGTAATGCAGGGCAGGGCCGCGTTAGGCAAGCAGTCTGTTCCTAATGCGTTTAAAGTCTCAGAAAGCCAACGGTGATTTTATAACTGCAACATGGATTTATTTTCCTCCAGCTTCAGCCTCAAGATGAGGAAGGACGAAATGAAATTTTAATTGAAGGAGGTTAGGATGAAATTCCTAGTTAGTTAAAAATTAAATTAGCTAGAGATTTTGTTTATTGTAAAAGTGATGCAAGATTCACCGGTTTTATGTTTTTGAGGTATTTCACTTTCCGTTCAGGTACAAGCTGTCAATCAAGGCTAATCAAACTGGCACAGTTAACATGATACATCATAAAATTTCACAATAATGTCAACCTGTAATTCTGTCAATCTGGTTAAGGGAAATGGGCTAAAAACAATATTGTCATTTTGTAATAACACTTGGAAGGTGTTACAGAATAATGTTGCCATCATCTCCCGTAACTCTGGGCCTGACTCTACTTGAGGCAGCCCTTGCTGACAAACGGCCAGGTGGTCAAAGCCGATCCTTGCTCTTGCTCCTCATAAGATTTGGAGTAGGGCCCCAAAAATGAAGGATGCTGCCTTGCAGCATTTGTCCAGGCTGACCTCTCTCTGATACATCCAAAGGATGCATTTCACAAAACAGTGCCAGTATTTCCTACTACTTGCCTCATGTAGTATTATATGCGTGGGCATTGAGGCATTGAGTATTCTTATTTATTCAGTCAGCATACTTATTATACATATGCTCTCTTTTTATGAACTTGCATTCTGGAGTATTTCAAAAGCATCCATTTGAGAAAGCACTGTGCTTTACAGTAAAACACGGGCTGCCCATTACACAGAGCGATAAAGCACGGCTCCCTCTGCAAACTTGATGCTATGCTTCAGAGCCAGATGCCGTTTTGTTTTTTTGTCAAACTAGAGAGGATAATAGGCTCTGTCCATTCAGGCAGCCCTTAGACTTAGGCTCTTTTTAACCTTGATGTTCCCTGGGAATCCTTACATGGACATGGGGACTCCCTTCAGTTGGCAGATCTTCCTTGTGGCCGGTATGGCTAGATCTTAATTCTTAAATACTCCTTTCTCTCCTCAACACAAACGCACATAAAACAGCATGGCAACAACACATAAGTAACCCTATACATTTCTATTACAGATATAGGCTCAGATATTTTTTCTTCATTTTAAATATGGTCTGGGGTGCCTGGGTGTTTCATTTGGCTAAGCATCCTATTTTGGCTCAGTTCATGATCTCACGGATCGTGAGTGCGAGTCCCACATCGGGCTCTGTGCTGACAGCTCAGAGCCTGGAGCCTGCTTTGCAATCTGTGTCTCCCTCTCTCCCTGCCCCTCCCCTGCTCATGTGCACATGCACATACTCTGTCTCTCAAAATGAATAAACATAAGTAAGTAAGTAAATAAATAAATAAATAAATAAATAAATAAAATATGCCCTGAAATATTTTTTTACAGAAATGAATTTTTTATAAAAAGAAAAGTTTTGGCCATTTGGTGGTTCTCAATTTTTAATTTTTATTGTTGCACTAACAATACTGTTAACTTCCTGCAAAAACTGTGGAGACTTCCTGCAAAAATTGTCTTTCCCCAAAACATAAGCAAATAGTCTAAGTAGATCTTCTTGGTTTGACGTCAGATTAGAGGTCCCGGCACAACTCTGTCCTACTCTTTCATGGGGTATATTTCGTAAATGGCTGAAGTACATGAATTCTGGTATCCCAGTCTAAGGTACCTTATGCATTTTCTAGAATGTATTTTGTTGCAAGACAAACTAATTTGGGGGAACTGTTTTAACAAGGCACATCAAGGTTCAAGAATGAGAAATGTTTAGCTTAACACATTGAATGGGGGATATATTTAAAGTTGCAGAATGATGTAGTCTTAACAATACTGTTAACCGTCCTTGGTAGGCCGGCATTCAGAATATAACTGTCTGGCCATTTGTCTCAATAGCAGCTCTGCTGACCCATCAGATACTCTAGTAATTGTTTCCTCCAAAGCTCAACATCTCTTGTTGGCCATTGTAGACATGGGGACACACCCATGTTCTCTTTTTTGGCCAACTCTCCTTCCTTCTCCAGCTTGCTCCTTCTCTGCTTATTGGTCCTTAAGTGGTTAAAAACCTGAGAATGTAGAAAAGAAAGCTGGAATCCAATGAATTAGAGAACACATTTTAAAAATTTCTTTTAAAAAAGTATGGACAAGTGTTATTGTAAAACTTACTTTAAGGCAACAAAAGAGGAAGGTGGACATAGCGAAATAGCAAAATGGTGAAATCCATTCCTTCTTTCCCTTCTTGCCTCCTTTTCTCAAGTAAACATTTATTGAGCATCTGTTTAGGCTGAAAAATGTTGATGGCAATGAAGTTAGTATTATAATGTTCTAAAAACCTTAAAAAAACAATGTTATTCAACTAATTTAATGAATATAATGATGGAAAAACAAAAGATAAAACACTTAGGATTGCAAGCAGCTTTTCCATAATCAGCTGTCTTTTTTAAAAATTTTAATTCCAATATAGTTAACATCCAGTGTTGTATTAGTTTCGGGTGTACAATATATGATTCAATATTTCCACATATTACTCGGTGCTTGTCATGTAAGTGTGCTCTTAATCCCCTTCATCTATTTCACCCATCCGCCCACCCACCTCCCCTCTGGTCAACACATGTTTGTTCTTTAGAGTTAAGAATCTGTTTCTTGGTTTGTCTCTCTTTTTCCCTTTGCTCATTTTTGTTGTTGTTATTGTTTCTTAAATTCCACATATGAATAAGATTATATGGTATTTGTGTCTCTCTTACTGGCTTATTTTGCTTAGCAGTATACTCTCTAGATCCATCCATGTTGTTGCAGATGGAAAAATATTGTTCTTTTTTGTGGCTGAATAGTATTCCATGGTGTGTGTGTGTGTGTGTGTGTGTACACATTTCTTTATCCATTCATCTCATGATGGACACATGGACTGCTTCCATAGTTTGGCTATTGTAAATAATGCCTTCTTGATAAATTCTGATAAAAGATGTTAAATAACATGATGGAAAGCTTATGATAACACCGAGTAATATATGGAAAAGTAAGATTTCTTATGAGTAGTAGATAAATTAACTTGAAAAAGATAAAGGATAGGATATTAC
This sequence comes from Suricata suricatta, assembly GCF_006229205.1. Taxonomy (NCBI): domain Eukaryota; kingdom Metazoa; phylum Chordata; class Mammalia; order Carnivora; family Herpestidae; genus Suricata; species Suricata suricatta. Next base: position 61,334,985 of record NC_043708.1, on the reverse strand, counting down.
AGTAAAAGGATATAATTAACTGAAGAGAGATGCAAAAATGCAAATATTAAAGTACTATAATTGGCTTTATGGCCAAGTTCAAGAGGTAAAAATAATTTACTGCCAGCCATAGTTCAGGGTTTAGAATTAAGAAGTTAGAGTATTAAGGCAATATATGACAAAACCATGTTTGTTAGTGATTGGATAGTTTGAGGTGAAACAATCTTTGGTCACTAAACTCTGGGTCACTAGTCCAGTAAGGTGACATTTATTGAACAGTTGTGGACAACATACTGTGCAGGTTTTAAGTAAGGAAAGATGTGTTCACAGATAACTGTAAAACAAGGTAGATGTTGATGATGTCATGAAAAAGATGAAATTTTGGTGCAATTGAAGTTCCGAGGAGGGAAAACCTACTTCTAGCCTGGGGAGCAGGAAACAGCCCCATGGAAAATGCTTCCATAGTTTCCATTGCACTGAAGCCATGGTTGTCCAGAATCTTCACCATGAAAGTGGGGTCTGACCCTGTTGTATTTCTCTAGCTTTTACTCCATCTCTGCTCTTCACCCCCCGCCCCCAGCCCCAACAGGCCTTCTTTTCAGTGTTGTGAACTCATCTTTCCCTCTACTGCCTTCAGCTATAGGTGCCTCTGTCTTTACAGTGCCCCATCCTTTAACCTGTTTTTCTCTGATTGTCACTTCCCATCTCATCTAAAGGGTAACTTCCACAGGGAAGCCTGTTTGATGCCCCATTCTAGATATTGTTCCTTTATTGTAAACTCTCAAGAGCTTACCTCTTTCCCTTCATAGCTCTTAAGATTATACATCTGTTAGCATGATGGATTACTTAATATCTCTCCTCCACTGACTGTATAGGCTCCATAAAAGAAGGGGTAATGTCTGTTTTGCTTCACGTTTTATTGCTAGTTCCTTGTAATTGACAATAAAGGCATCTGTACTTATTAAATAAAGGAGTTCCTATGTTGGAAACTTCCTTCATTCTCCCAGGTAGAGGATATGCACAAAGACTTAAATTCCTTTAAGAGATACTCTTTCCCCATTAAAGTTGTTGCTGTTATTTTAATATCTCTCTCTCTATATATATAGATGGATAGATAATTATTCACTGTATGTACATTTACCCCAATAAACACACACATACATTCCTTGGTAGCGAAAATTTTACCTGAAAGATTGTAATTTTATTTCACAAACCCAAGTTCTTCCACATCTACTTGTGTCTTTGGAACATTTCTTTCCTGGTGTTAATTCAAGGTATTGATTTAAATCTTTGAAGCCCAGTGGAGTTCTGTATGTCTTAGATGATATAGTCCTAACAGAGGAGGGTGGAAGGGGTCCAGCTGAGAACCACCCCGATGTTGTTGCTATTATGTCTGATTGTGGATGTAACTACCTAGATCATAGAGATCTATATCCAGATTTGCAAAGTATGCAAGAAAAAAAATTGTTGTCTTATGATGCCTTTAGAGTTTTGAGTAGAAATTTACTCAAATGCATTATTTTGGTTCATACATAAACAAATAAAGCTGTGCTGCCTATAAAAAAGTTGAGAACATAGGTTTGAAATGCATTTGCCTGTTTCTAATCCTAGTGCTGTCATTTAATGCGTGTTATCTGAGCAAGTTACCTGACTGATGTTGCCTTGGTTTCTTTACCTGTAAAAAGACCAACTCTACCTCTGGGTTCTTATGAGCATTAATGCATTAATACACACAGACTTATACTTAGATATGATATAATATATATATGTTGCTATATATGTATATATGTTGCTATATATATATATATACATATATATATAATTCCTAATAAATAACATTTATTATTATATTCTGGAAAGGATAATACTGTACTCAGAACCTAATAAACATTATAGAATAAAAGTCCCTCTTTCCCATCATGAATAAAAGATGACTTTTATTTTGTCCCTATCTCTCCCCTTTACTCTCATTTATCATTCCTTTTTACTTGGAGACACTAGGTATGTATTTAACTGAAAACACTGTTCCTTAGCCAAATGCTACCCATGATCTAATTTGACTCATGGCTGCTACATGCAGCTAAATTAAAAAATAAATAAGCACACCAAAACAAACATACTGAAATAAATATTTTGGGTTCTCCTCGGTCCTGCTGTCAGGAACCCCACGGCTGGCATATAGAAAGAATCTTCTTTCCATTAGGAAGAAATGGGAGCACTGACATTTCCAGCTTTTTCAGGAGAGCCTTTGTAAGTTCGCTAGTTCACTGGTGTCGAAATCTTGTGCCTCTGGTGCCACGATAGAAGCCTTATTTATCATCACAGCGAGTGTTGCTTCAACTGTTCCAAGTTTCTGGGCGGCTTTAGATGCATCTCTTGTGGCCCCCCTTTCACATTGGCTTTGTAACAGTTTACATACTAGGGGGTTAATCACACATTGTGCAGTGGATGGAGCAATTGGTTATTAATATTTTTGAGGCATTTCCTGCTGTGAAAGGTCTGTTGTGGTTTCCACTAAACCACCAAGATGTTCAGTTGTTTTTTGTTTGTTTTTTCCAAATAGCTCTTTCCGATGAAGTTTCAAGGAAAGCTTCCCAAGCTGCCCCTTAGTGACATTTTTGCTTTCTCAAGACTTACCAACATTCTACAAGTTTTAGAAATTACTGTAATTTCTCTGACCAGTTTACTTCATATGAATAAATCAATATGTTGAGAACAAAGAACATGTTTTTTCTACCTCTGGCTACCTTTCCTCATAACAAGCTCTATCATGCTTGGTCTGTGAGTATATGCCAAGTGCAAAGACACAACACACTATTTATTTTAAAGGATCGTGGGCAGATAGTGTATAGATAAAAAATAGCTTAATAATCATTTGTCTAAGCCATGAAGTTTTTTCCCCATATAAATGAACAAAAGCAACAAATATTATAGTCTGACTGAATTTTTTTAACTAAGCATGATACCTAGATTTTGGAAAATGAGAAAAATAGAAATAACCCTTCTTTCTTTTCCTATAGTCCAATCCTAACTACATCCTATAATGGTGACCACTTCACAGGGTAGCCTGGGAGCCTATATTCCTTTTATAAACAGCATCCCCCCAGTCACCCCAAATTGGTATGCAATTTAAATAAAAGCAGTGGGCTTTCTATGCCAATGAAAATTAATGACACGTCCATTTGCACCCTTTCGAGTAGATTCATACCCTAAGGCCCAAATAGAGAATTTCTGTAGTGACCATAGTTCTATGTGCATATACCAATGTTACGTTGGAGTATCATTGTGAATGTGTTACTTAGGCTACCTGATACACATCTACTCTCCTCCTAATATCCGTAATACAGTCTTCTTCTGGGCTACTATCCTTATCCTACATCTAAGCCCCTGAAGTTAAGTAGAGTTGTTTCCACTGTGATATCGGTATGTGTGATTCAGTTTTTCCAGGTAGTGTTCTGGGTGCGCCTGGCACTGTCTTGTTTAATGGTTTAGCAATAGACATATGAGCCCTTTGATGGGACTATTAGAAGAAAAACACACTCTCTTCTGTGGCTTTAAACCTGATAAGATAGGGCTTTGGTGGGATTGTCAGCCATCTTATCATTTCATAGAGTGGTAGAGACCTGAAGATAGAGAGAAATTTGATCATGCTGATACTGAGTCCCTAAATAAAACATTCTCTAAAATGTTTAGGTGCCCAGCCTGCGTGCTTCCCTGCCTTCCTGTCTTCCTTCCTTCCTTCCAATGTACTTAACTCTGAGCTGAGCTTGATTTGTGTGTGTGTGTGTGTGTGTGTGTGTGTGTGTGTGCTTAATTGAATCCTCTCTCTCTTTCAACTAGAAGAACTTTAATGCCAGCAGGGGAGAGAGAATGGTGGAGAGGAGAAACCAAAGATAAAAGATAAGGGATTCTAGAGCATGTTTTCTGTAGGAGTAGAACAAAATGAAGGTCTAGGAAAATATTTGGAACATTATTCTAAGGCATTCAATAAATTGTTGGAATTGTTAAGTTCAATATAGTAGTTTCTGAGTAGGAAGTAATTTTGTAAGCACCAAGCACATGTGTTATAGGTTAGGCGGAAAATGTGGGCTTAGTATAGATGTGGTTCATCCTTAGCATAATTCAGAACCATGACACAGAGGTTAACTTTTAAATTTGGAGAAAGACAAGATTTGCCAATATTTCAGGTAACCCTGTAAGACCACTCACAATATGTTATTTAAAATGGACTTTGGAAATTGTTTTTGTGTGTGTGTGTGATTAAAAAGCTTTCAAAGATTTGAGTTTAAATTTGATTAGAAAGTTTAGCATCTTTAAGAATGTCTACAATAGTATTCTATATGTGGGAAATGTTGTTTGATAGTTTATATAGCCCTAGAAGTCTTATTTCCAGATACATTTAGGAAAGAATTCAAATTTGAATATTAACTTAAAAAGTCCGAGGTCTGCAAGTTGTGCTTTTTATTGCTTTTCATACTTTGAAGTTGAGGTAGTAAAGCAAAGCTTGTTTTCAACAACTACTATATAATATCAGCCTATCATAGTGAATGTTGATTACTGAGACTTAATAATGCTATTGGTATCTAAAACATATTCCTTAAATTACCACAGCTTGACCTCTGTAGAACGCTACCTGACGCATAAAAAGGATGCTCCATGGGCTTCCTGGTGGCTCAGTCTGTTAAGCATCCAGCTCTTTATCTTGGCTCAGGTCATGATCTCATGGTTCATGAGACTGAGCTCTAAGTCAGGCTCTGTAGTGACAGGCCAGAGCCTGCTTGGGATTCTCTCTCTGTCTCTCTGTCCCTTACCTGCTTGTGTGTGTGTGTGTGTGTGTGTGTGTGTGTGTGTTTTCCTTTCTCTCAAAATACATAAACTTTTTTCAAGTATATTCTACTTTAAAGTTTGACAAATTTTAAATTCTACCATCACATAATGAACATGGAATATAGTAGCAGATCTCATGAGACGTCAGGTCAGTGGTCTGCTTCACCCAGTCTCCCAAAGCTGACGTGATGGGTGTTCTTGGACAACTTGAATGTTAAAATGTCATTTGAGTTTAAGTTCAACTGCATAAACATTGGTGTACAGGTTTACATGCTTTTGTAGTGTTATTAAAACCCTCAGGCAAAGAAAGTTAGATATTTTCAAGTACAAGAACAATATCAGGGATGAAACAAATCAGCAGTATAAACTGTTAATTTCTAAGGACCATAGTAGTGTTAACATGTGACAGAATGGTTTTTTTAATGTCATAAATCAATAGGCATGTTCATTTTTAGTAGTTTGATGCTTATCATGTTTTTCTCATGGCCTATTGATAGGCACTAACTTTCTTATAGCTACGCTAATATATTTTCATTTAATCTAAAAGGAATGAACCAACAGTTGTTCCAAGTGAACAATGATCTGTTTCCAACCTAATTTGTAAAGGAGAGTTTGTGTGCTATCCTGCTAAGGGTCTGCCTCTTGGCTATATGAAAGCAGGCACGATGTGTGTTTGAGTCACCAACTTACTCTCAGGATCCAATTGGATTCTCGATAAATGTTGAATAAATGAATAATGATTCAAATAATCAACATAAAGAGGCTTTTGAAGAGAATTTAGGAGGGGAAGATTTGAACATAACAACTGGTAAGTAAGTGAATGCAAAAACATTTTTTTCCTACTAGTAAGAGCCATTATTAAGAAGTTAGGAAGAATATTTAGGGAGAAACACTGTAGTAAGGAGAAACCTTGGAGCACAGTGAAAGGAATAGGTTAAGGTCCGCAAGAGTGATGATATATCTAGTCCTGTAGTAGGGAACTGAGTGAAACTCACAAAGTGATAGATGGGAATTCAGAAATTAACAAGGGTCCGTGGTATCCAGAATGAAATTGAAATGAATGGTAACATGGGAGAAAATTGTGAAATGCAGTGATTGTTTTGAGTCCATGCATCAAATTGCAGAAAGTAGTTGGTGAAAGAAACTGAAAGGGAGAATTATTTTTAGGTTTTAGAAAAGGATAGTTGGAAATTCATTAGAAAGTCATAAAAATAAAGCATAGACCTAAACTTTTATGAGACTAAAGTACCCCAGAGGTAAGCAGAGTTCAAGAGAAATACCTTTGTTACCACTGATGATCTGCATTACTGCATATGCTACTAACAATAGTGGCAGCGAATGCTAGTGCCTACACAGTTCTGATCCGATTAGTTCAGAAATTTCTATAGTAGGCAAAGATAACTGAGTTTCCATGACTCCTTTTCCCATTTCATATTTCCACATAGCACAATCATACTCTATATTTTAGAGTCCTGAAACAGTGTGGCAATGCTTCAAAGTGCTTGTAAGCATCCTCACCCTTGTTACCACCTTTATATTATTTGCTGTCGGGATCAGAAAGATGGTCAGCATCTAGGACCTTCATCACGCTGAGTCACCTATAAAAATGACTTCTCACAACTATTATATCTGGAAAAGCTATTTATGTTTGATGACTTTTGGCCATTAGGACTTGTACTTAAGTGCACAAGATATACTTTGGAACTTTATCCCCAGATGCTTTTTCTCTTTTTAATCCTCAAAGTAGGGTGGTGAAATTTAGAACCTTCATTCCAGTGTTACTTGTGACTTTTTAATGGTGAGCAGGATTGTTGTACATCAGCAGAGAAAGAGAGAGTACAAGGATAACCATCAGGATAATTAATGTAAAAGAATAGTCAATTATAGATTTATAATTTACAGAGGAAAATTAGAACTCACCTGGACTATCACCTTCTTGAGGAAATCTATTGTGAATCCTACAGCATTTGAGACACTGTTGTAAAATGTTGTAAAATCCTTTGTAAATTTCTAACTCCTACTTACACTGTAAAAGATCAAGGCTCTGGCTATATCTGTTACACTTATAAAGAAACATCACTTCATAGGATTAAATAATCAGAATTGATCCACCGTACTTTTTTTATTTTTAAATTGTTTTTAATGTTTAAAAGTTTTTGAGAGAGATACACACAAAGTGTGAGTGAGGGAGGGTCAGAAAGAGAGGGAGACACAGAATCCTGTAGCAGGCTCCAGGCTCTGAGCTGTCAGCACATAACCTGATGCAGGGCTCGAACTCATAAACTGTGAGATCATGATCTGAGCTGAAGTTGGCCACTCAGCCAACTGAAGCACCCAGGTGCCCCAATCTACCATACTTTTATTTCTAGTTACTTTTCTGGATTTTTCCAAGGCCTTTTGTGAATAATGAAAGATGGCTGTTGCTTAAAATACCAAAAGTAGATTGGTGTTCTAAAATAATAAATAATAGAGAAAAAATAAGAGCTCTTGTCTCAGTGTAGTAGCTATTTATAGCATTAAGGAATAGATGCTTTGGGAAAAGGAAGTGATAGAGCCTATGAGTATCACAATACTCTTTTTGGAAGAACAGCAGTCATGCTGACTAAAGAAAGTACGATATCTTCAATTCCAATAACTGGTTTAGTGCTTTTGTTGTTAATAGAAGATAGTTATTTATTGAACAGAAGTACAAGGATTTACTATAAAGTTTTGATTCTCACTTTTTATTTAATGACTCATTTTAAGGTCTTGAGAGAACTCCTTGCTGCTCTGCTTCAGAGTTTGCTATTGGAAACCTTCCATAAGATTTAATGTGGAACTTGAAATTCAACTAATGGTAGTAGTTCCATACTTGATAAGATGATTGGAATTTTCTGTGGCAATTGAATTCAGTTATTCTTTTAAACTATTTTTAAGTTATTTCAAAGATAGAGGATAAATCTTTCAAATTTTTTTATTCAAACTATTATTCAAACTATTCTAGTTTGAATCTTGTTTTGCAAAGTCATCCTTTTTAATATAATTTATTTTTTTTGATAGTATGACAGTTTATTAAAAATTATTGTGCCAAGATTTGCTAAACATGAAAGCCCTTTAAAACCTATGTCCAAGATGGGGCTCCCAGGTGGCTTAGTCAGTTAAGCGTCCGATTCTTTTTTTTTTTTTTTTTGGATTTTATTTTATTTTTTTTAAATAGTTTATTGTCACATTGGTTTCCATACAACACCCAGTGCTCTTCCCCACAAGTGCCCTCCTCCATCACCACCACCTCTTCCCCCCCCCTCCTCCTCCCCCTTCAACCCTCAGTTCATTTTCAGTATTCAGTAGTCTCTCAGGTTTTGCATCCCTCTCTCTCCCCAACTCTCTTTCCCTCTTCCCTTCCCCATGGTCCTCCATTAGGTTTCTCCTGTTCTCCTATTAGACCTATGAGTGCAAACATATGGTATCTGTCCTTCTCCACCTGACTTATTTCACTTAACATGATACCCTGGTCCATCCAATTTGCTACAAATGGCCACATTTCATTCTTTCTCATTGCCATGTAATACTCCATTGTATATATATATATACCACATCTTCTTGTTCCATTCATCCATTGATGGACATTTAGGCTCTTTCCATGGTTTGGCTGTTGTTGAAAGTGCCAGTGTGAACATTGGGGTGCATGTGCCCCTATGCATCAGCACTTCTGTATCCCTTGGGTAAATCCCTAGCAGTGCTATTGCTGGGTCATAAGGGAGTTCTGTGGCTAGTTTTTTGAGGAACCTCCACACTGTTTTCCAGAGCGGCTGCACCAGTTTACATTCCCACCAACAGTGGAGGAGGGTGCCCATCTCTCCACACCCTCGCCAGCATCTATAGTCTCTTGATGTGTTCATTTTAGCCACTCTGACTGGTGTGAGGTGGTATCTCAGTGTGGTTTTGAGTTGTGTTTCCCTGATGATGAGTGATGTTGAGCATCGTTTCATGTGCCTGTAGGCCATTTAATATAATTTATTGTCAAACTGGCTTCCATACAACACCCAGTGCTCATGCCAACAAGTGTCCTCCTCAATGCCCATCACCCACTTTCCTCTCTCCCCGACCCCCATCAACCCTCAGTTTGTTCTCTGTACTTAAGAGTCTTTTATGGTTTGCCTCCCACCTTCTGTAACTGTTTGTCCCTCTTTCCTTCTCCCATGGTCTTCTCAGTTTTCCAAGATCCACATATGAGTGAAAACATATGATATCTGTCTTTCTCTGACTGACTTATTTCACTTAGCATAATACCCTCCAGTTCCATCCACATTGCTGCAAATGGCGTGATTTTATTCTTTCTCATTGCAAGTAGTATTCCATTATATGTGTAAACCACATCTTCTTTATCCATTCATCAGTTGACGGGCATTTAGGCTCTTTCCATAATTCAAAGTCATCTTAATCTTACTCACAGAAAGTCCTCAAACACAACACTTGTTTCCTTATATTAGTAACTATGGAATATGGCTTGTGTGCCAAAATGGCAGGATGTGGTGTATGACTGAATAGTATCTAGTGGCTTGGATTTTCCTCTCTGTACATTTTTTTAAAAATGTCACCTTTTAACCATAAGGAATTTGGACTAAAAACAAAACATAGTATGTTTTCTCAGAGCTGCATGTGTAACATTGACCTATTGTTAATTTTTGAGATTTTGCTCTGAGAAATTATTGGTACTATTAATATTTTAGCTTAAAATACTCATTTCTCAGTAGCAAAATGGTATTAATTGGGCTTATTTGGTATAATAATAAGCAATGAGGAAATACTTTAATGTAAGAGATTACATGTGTGTTTATCTCAATTTGCATAATAACACCTCCCCCTACTTGGAAATAACTCTTTTAACAAATGTTCCCAGTCCTGATAAAATTATTATGTAAATTTCCTATGTATGCAGACACTAAGTAAGAAGGAATTCCCACTGTCTCATGTGGAGTCAGAATTTCAGAAGTCCTAGACAGTTACAGATATTCAGTTCCCATTACATATGTAGTTATCTGTTTTTTCTTCCAGGTTTACTGAGATATAATAGGCATAAAACATTGTGTAACTTCAAGGTATACAGTGTGTTGACTCAGTACACTTGTATATTGCAAAATAATTACCACCATCATGTTAGCTAACACCTCCATCACATCACATGGTTACCATTTCTTTTACAGTTATCTGTTAATGTCCAGAAATTGGTGTGGACTTGTCTTGAAGTAGAAGTAGATAAAAGGCGATAAGTAACTAGGCAAATAATCACATTGCCCCAGAGATCGGGAAGGATTAAAGAGCTAGAGAGAAGGAGGTATATGTTTTTCAAAGTGTGGCATTAGGGCTAATCCAATGGATGAATCGCCCTTTTTCTTGAATCATTATTGTATTCCAAATAAATAATAGTGTAATTACTTTTTTTCATAAATGATTACTTAATTGCTTTGCCTCCTGAATTAGTTATATTTACTTAATCAGAGAAGAAAGTAATTAGAATAACTCACTTGCCAAATTTGCCTAAATCTTCTAAGGCAATTTTGTTTTTCATGAAATATCTACCACTGTGGAAATCAGTGTAAAAGCAATTGACTTTAATCTACAAAGGATGTTCTCACTTTACAACAACTGAAAAAGGAGATTGTCATTTTTAAATCTATTTGGTTTTTATTGTGAATGGAGTTCTTATGAATAACTTGATTTTTTGAAAGTCAGGAGCTATGCTTGATTTTAAAAAATGTGTAGCTATCTTCTGATGACATTTTTACTACAACTAAATAATATGCAGGAGAACTATTTTTAAGATAAGTATCTGGAAATGAAGAAATTGATTACAACTATATGCAGGTTCTGTAGCCTTTTTAAAAATGCCACTATTGGGGCACCTGGGTGGCTCAGTCAGTTAAGCGGCCAGCTTCGGCTCAGGTTATGATCTCACAGTTCGTGGGTTTGAGCCCCGCATCTGGCTCTGTGCTGGCAGCTAGCTCAGAGCCTGGAGCCTGTCTTCGGATTCTGTGTCTCTCTTTCTCTCTGACCCTCCCCTGTTCACGCTGTCTCTCTCACTCAATAATAAATAAAACATTAAAAACATTAAAAAATAAATAAATAAAAATACCACTATCATGTTTTTAATTGAATGGCTAACCAGTAGTACACCAGATGCTACAGGGTCTCATATTTTCTAGACTCTTTCCACCATTGAGTTTATATTATACTGGAATAACCACATTGAATGTTTGGGAAACATGTCCACCAGATGTTCCAATTGACAAAATAATTTCAAAGAAAAGTTTTGCTGCTTCTTGTATTCCTGGTATTCTCTGAATTTATAAGTTCCTGACAAGCCGTAGTGTTGGATGTTAAGTTCTTGTCTTACTTAAAATATTCTGGCTAGAAGTGGGATAGGGCGTGGGTGCATACTTCTGGTTTGTTAGGCCAGCAGTATATATATTTCATTTAAACACAATTGTAGTATTCTCCCCACATTCTTAAGCTATAGCCAAAACAAAAGTGAAATATTTATTTGAGAGGAAAAAAAACAACCTGGTGCCTAAAAAGAATACTGAACCTGTAATATATAATGAAGCAAAATAGCAACATGTGAAAATTAATATTCTTAATATTTGACCAAAACCTATTGTAGGTTATTTTTATTTCTTTCTTAAAAATGTCTCAGATTTCTTTAGGTGAGACATGCGAAGGCATTTTCAAAATTCTATCTATAAATAGCATTTTTCTCATAAACTGACCTAGTGATATTAAATTGGTACAAAGCTCAAAATCTGTATTTAACATTTAATGGAACGAACAAACTAATTCTGCAATTTAACTCAACATTTGCAGTAAGATGACTTGTACCCTAATGGCTTGTAATTAATTTTTCTGAAAATCATATTTATGATAGTCTGCAGATTCTGGGCTTTATCTAATACATAATGTTCATTTTGAGCCTTTAATTGCATTTAAATTAAAATTGGCTTAGCAGGAAGATGAATTGTGGGAATGCATCAAACCACCCAGCATGTCCTGAAGATGTGAGCCTGAAAATGCAATTTGGTGGAGATGTGCAGAATCATTTGGAGTTCATTAATTTTTATTGCACAGGTAGTTTTACTAAAGTAGGTTATTTTCTTTGAAATTTATATTTATGTTTATGTCAATAGCTGAATATTGTATTAGCCTTTACATCTATTAGAGTTTATTAACCTGGCCTAATAGAGATTGTTCATATTGAGAAGAGAGATAATTTGTGTCTGCCCCTCATTCTGATTCGGTGAGCCTAGTACTGTAAGAATGATTTTTTTTTTTCAAGGAGTGGGGAAGGAAGGGAGTCTCGGTGAAGGAAGTCAAACAAGTGGCTATTCAGGTTTCAGAGTAAGGACTCTGGAAAAATCTGGTGAGGGCTCATCTGAGAAGACATTCTTATTACTGACCTTCTCAGGCCTTCCGGGCTGAATCATCTTTTTCTCTCTGCATGACTGAGGTTCTGACCTGGCCATTGCAATGAAGGGTTATTGATGTGCAACTCTGTTTGGTGGTTTAATGCGCCTGAGCTTTGGCCAGCCAGCTTGTAAGTGATTCCTGAACTTGCAGATGCTGCCGAGGTGATCCAATTTAATTATAATGTCACTTTACAATTATAAGGGAAAAGAGGTTTCACGTTGTCTAATGAATACAAATTGTCCGCAATTTGAAAATACAAAGAAATAAAAATTAACATTTGTCCTCTTTGCCAGAGAATTTACATTTGTGCAACTGGTCCTAATAAGTAAAATAATTCCATTACCTAAATTCATTAAACACATGTGCTTTTTATTTTGGAGATAGTATATCATTCTTATTAATAAAATGATATTGTTAGCATTTGCCATTTTGGACTCATTTTTCCCCCCTTGCAGACAGTGTAATTAGGGATGGAAAAAGCTTCAGGATGAGCAAATGCCTGCTATAGAAATGAATTATGTAATTGTGGTAATGATTTTCCCTAAAACTCTTTCTGCCAACTGTAACATTTTTCACCTCACCGTGGGTTTTTTTTTAGTGTGTATGTGTGTATGTGTGTGTGTGTGCGCGTGCGCACTCACACATGTCTGTGTGCTGTCTTCACAAAAATGCAGAACTAGTCTCCCATTCTGACAATCTGCCGCAAGTTCCTAGTTTGTGGTCAGAGATGATAGAAGCCCATATTCATTTACCACTCGCCAATCAGAACTTGACAGAGGTATTGCTTATTTTCTCATTTCATCACTGAAGCATGCTGTTGTAGTTTAGTCCCTAATTACTCTCAGACTGAGACGATCCAAATATCCCCATGGTGGTAATATTTTCCTGCCTGGGTGAGTCATTACGTTGTTTGGCAGACTGAAACACCAGCCTTCCGTTGTTGGAACACTACCCCTCGTGTAGCACCACATCCTCCCCTCGGTGCTGTCTGCTCCTCGACTTCAGTCCTGCTGCGACATTTCAAGCCATCCTGTACGCAATCACATTTGCCTGCCTTCTCTCTGACTGATTGGACCGCTGCCAGTTCCCTTTTCAGGGCCAAGGACAGGAGAATGGGGGGTATCTGAATAGAACTGCTTAATGATCTAATGGACCAGTGCCTCTCTCCCACTGAGAGAGAGGGCTTATTTGTTTGCTGGTTACAGGAAAGGTCAGGGAAATCCTTTTCAACAAAGGCTATGACAGTGAGAATGTGCAATACCATACATTACTGGTGTTTGAATAACTTAATACCTTGGGTGCGCCCCACCCCCAACAACAAAACCAGACACTTTTGGGTCTTTATTTCATTTTCACTATCCTCCAGATGGCAGAAAATGGAAGTGATGAAGCTTGGGTTCACACAATAGTTTATACCAAATGCCAAATATCAGGAAGCTTCACAGGTATTCAGTTCTGAAGAGCGTGATGAAGTTTGGAAATCTGCTAAGCAGAGCCAGCCTTGCCTATAGGGGCTATTATATAATTATTTTAAATTATGTATAGCTAAACCTGCAGGGATACACAACATCTTATTTAGTGGAACTTGAACGTTTGTTATTTTTGGTTTGGAGGGATGCTTCTTCAATACTTTCCCCAGCTGATCTTTTCATCTGTTGGCACTTCGTCAAAATACCCACAAATAAGTATTTACTACATAACATACGGGGGAGTTTTAGATGAAAGCTTTTTAAAAAGAGTTGAGATAACAAAATAGATGCATTAAATAGATGTATTAAAATACTTGAGTTATGCTATTAAGGATTACATTCTAAGAACGAATGCTCGTCTATGTATAGCTGGCATTTTTCTTCATGTCCTTGGTAAACACTGCTAAGTGCAAAGTGGCATTTTAGATGGATCACTAAAAATTATAAAAGAAAACATACTGAAAGAGGGGGGAAAACCCAAACTTTGATGAGCCGGCTCTCACCCTAGGGAGACATTTGGTGAGAAATTAACTGACTGGAGATTTAGATGAAGCCACGAGGAGCCGATAGCTACTGGAGCCTACTTCTATTGAGATGTTTATTTAAACAAAGAAATCATCAAACAATAGTTTGAAGGAAGTTTTTTCCCCTCTTTTTTTTATGTTTTCTGGAAAAGGCAGAGAGAGGCAGGAGAGGTTTGTCCCTCCGTGTCACGGTTCACCTGCCCTGGAGGTGGAGGGTGGGGAGTCCCGCAGTCTGCTCACTCAACTGTATTTGACTGGGGCCGTCAGCCCCTCGGCTTTCACAAGCATTGAATACGTCAAAAAATCTTTCAAAGAAAGTGTAAATTTTAACTGGGCTGTTTCTAGTTCATATTTAATGCTGTATAAAAAGCTGCAAGCACGTGGGCGTCCGGGAGTCTCGTGTGTGTGCGCCGTGCAGTTCCACCGACGTGTGGTCGGTGTGTGGTTCCCAGCAATTAGGAGAAGAGACGGTTGGTGTAGATAATGCCTAAGTAGCTAACAAGGTTGGAGTATTTGGTCAAGCGGCCTGAAATTAACCCTTTTATTCGAGGAGGCAGGCTGTACCTAGAGTTTCCTACTGCGTGTTCCACTTGAAAGGAGCTTCTCTTCTGGCAAGTGTAACTACTCATTCCCTTTAGAAGAGTCCATATTTATTGCCTGATTTTTTTTCAAATGGACTGCTAAATGCTTTATAAGAACAAATTATTACTGTGATTAACATGGTGATAATTATTTTCTACGAGTCTGCCTTCCTCTGGCATGTTAAAAGCCTACTGCTCAGCTAGCAACGGAGCTGGCTTCTTTCCCTTGTGAGAAGTCCTTGCCCCGCAGAGGGCGGGTGTCTCTAGCACCCACATCTCCAGCCGGAATGCGAGGGACAGGTGGTACTTGGAGTGCCATTGCAGTCGAGTTCACTGGTATCATCCAGTTTGTTTTTATTTTTACAAGCGTAAGAATAAAGAAGCGTAGCCATAAAATGTATGGAAATGTGTCCTCTGGGTGCTTGGACTTCCTGTTTTTCTCAGGCTACCGTGTAGAGAATAAAAGGGGCAGTATCCACGTGTATACATCTCACCCCTCATCAGAGTTTAGAGTTACTGGGTGACTTTTTTAGAAGGGCAGTGGGTGTCTGAAAGAGTGGCCCAGTTCTCTCTTTCTCAGCTAGCAGCCTCCAACTGTATAATGCAAAGTATCTTTAAAAAAAATGTGGCTTGAAGGAGGGCTGTTTATCCTTGGCACCAAATTTCCCTGCATAATGTATTTCCAGAAAATTACAGGGGGATTTCCTGTGAAGGAAGAGGAGATGGGAGTGGAGAATTGATAAAAATGAGTAAAGAGGAAGACAGACCCTCACACATTGAAGAACAGATTCTGTAGTCGTGGGAGCTGGCAGAAATGTTCAGTGCTTTTCACAGTCAACATTCAAACAGATTATCAGATGGCATATTTCACCCTGTTGTTACTTTAAATGAAGTGACCATGAAATCAACAAATCTGCTGTCAGGTGCCTGTCACTAAGATAGTTCTTCCTGTCACACAATGCCTCACATAGCAGGTAATGTGTTTTTAAGAATCAGTCCTGTGTCACCTCATCAAGTCCTTGTTAAAAAGATGAAATAAGACGGATGGTGTTGTCTACCATGGAGTTGACTGAAATTCAGTAGAATGAAATGTACAGTCTACAAAGAAATGCTTCAAAGAGAGCCACCAGGGTATAGGCGAGAATAGCTCTCTCTTACTACTTTCTTATGAGCCTTTGCTTGTATTCTTAGGATTGCTATGTACTTTGTCTTTTTCATTAAATTCTAGTCTGCAAGTCAATTAGATTACATTTTGAAGTCAGTGATGAGGGCTAGGTAATTTAGGTTTGCACCATCTAGCATGCGATTTTGCAGAACGCTGACACAAAACTGACTTAGGATCTCTGAGACGCAATTGCTGTCTTTCCTACAAGAGACAGATGAGTTTATTGCGCTATAAGGGATGTCTCAGAATATTTTTGTTGAGTTCTCTTAATGCAGTGGAGTGTCTTTGGATTTTTGTCCTTGTCCTGTTTTAGCTATTCTCTGGCAAGAGGCTCTTAGTATCTTGAAATAATAGTAGAAAAAAGAAAAATCAGAAGTACAAATACCAATCATGTACATACTGAGAATCATAGGAATAGTGCAATAAGCCTGCGTGCCTGAGTTTGTATATTGATTCTGGGTTTTGCTTACTCATAAGCTTTATTTGTAAAATAATACATTTTATGTGTAACTGTGATCTGGCATATTATTGGTCATAAGCATGATTTCTCTTTGTGAAGCACCACTACCAGGTATATGTGAGGTACAACCCTGAAGCTATACTGCCTACAACCTTAAATCGAAATCCTAGATACCATAAAGCAGCGGGTCTTTTAGATATTACCAAGTTTGTATCATCTGATTCGGTTCATACAGCTGATAGATCATTCGGCACCAAATCTTATTAGAGCATCAAAGTCAAAATACCGGAATGTGGATTGAAATACAAGGACCTTTTTATTCATGCATGTGTGCATCCATCCTATCCATCTAACTCTTAGGGTATAATTATTATGGAGCCATATCTGATTTGAACATTAAAAAGAATGAAAATCAATATCTGCTTTCTAGGATTGGAGCCTGGTGGTAAGAGACACACAAATGATGATTTATACCCACGGGTAAGTGCTAAGGGTGTAACTTGGCCTGAGAGAGACAGGGAAGACTTCACAAACATGGTAACGTCTGAGGTGGATCCTGAAGGATGAATAGGAGTTCATCTGGGAGACAGAAAAAGAAGAGTATACATCCCAAAGCAGCAAAGGGTAAAAGGGGTAACAGGTCTTAGAAAGGACTGAATAATTTGTTTGGGCTATGACACAAGGAAGATTATGTTCCAGAGACTTCATTTTGAATGGTGTAGAAGGGGGCCTGCCTTAGAGCAGGTGTGTTGCTCTACAGTGGTCAGACCTGTGGTCGCATTTTAATGTGGGTGATATTATGGGCAAATATTGAGTTGTTACTAACAAATCAGCCAAAGGCCTTTTCAGAAAAAAAAAACAGTTTAAGAAAATTGCTGTTACTGTTACTTATTATTGGCACATCTGTTTCCCGTTGTGTTTTGTGTGTGTAGCATTGCCCCCCCCCTTTTTTTTTAGTTATCGCTAGACGTCCATAGATGGATTTCTAGATGTTCTTCCTCAGGTTGCATTTGTAATGAGACTTGCAGTTTTCTTCACACTGCCTTACAGCTTGGTTGATAAAAATCCCAATTGTGTGTGTGTATGTGTGTGTGAAATATTCAGCTGGATAATGACACTCGTGGGCTTATACAAACCAAGAGAGGTGTTTTGTTTTTTTCTCAATTGCTATATTCCAATTACTTTTTGGATTAAAAAATTGCAGCACTGAGTTGGCACTTTTATTGTTTACAGATGTTGACCATAGAAATACCATTTGTACTTTTATATTACTGCTCATATCGTCAGCATTATTTTTGAAAAGTATTACACATTATGGAACAGGTTAGCAAGTACATTTTCCTTATGCGGTGTTTACTCCTTCTTCCAATCCTTGAAGTGAATCTCCGGATAATTCGTATGTTTTCCTAGATGTTGTGAGGACAAGTAAACAAAAATCAAATGACAAAAAAATAAAAAGCCTTAGATATGTACACATACAACTTTTGGGGGATAGGAGAATCCATTCATAATTTCATTAGCTCTTAAACATTTGAGTTTATTATTTCCTGTTATTGGTCATTATATATAGGATTGTGGTGGTCGGTCCTTTAATTACAGCATCCATTTAGAACATTTCAGTATCTTAATGTGTTTATTGGGGAATGTGGAACTTGCTTTCCTGTCCTGAAATGAGCTCATGAAAATGCATGAATGCTCTTGTCATTCGAGATGGCAGGGGGTGTTTTTGGCAGTACAATAAGTTTTTTCCTATAAAGAATAGCTAGGATGTAGCAGTGAAGTGTCGGAATGCATGGAGATCAGATTAAATGTATTTGAATTAGTATCTCTATGGGTTTTATATCTCAAAGTCAAAATAGTCATTCTCATCAGATAAAAATATTCTTGACTGGAGAAACTCTGATCCAGAAACAATCTATCATTTGAATCCCCTGATTGTAATATGAATGGATATTCAAGTTCTAACACACTGAGAGTTAATGCCGTATCCCAGTGGTTTATTGAATCACAGTGCCATCTAAAGCGATCCTCTAGGAGCAAAACCAGTCAGAGTAAGTATTTAGATACCATCTCCCAGCGCACCTCGCTGTAGCACAATTCCCAATGGTGGAATTTGTCAGTGAAATGCCTGTCCCACTCCTCATCCAGCCTGTGTTAGTGACTGAAGCACAGAAGTCCTTGCTGTAAGGTGCTCTCATCTTTAAGGTCCTGTGAATATAAAATGGCAATGGTGTTACAACAAAAATGTAGTGTACGTGTATGCTGTCAGTTGCTGTGACGTTAATGGGTAGTTACAGCTGAGGGGCCAACTGTAATATACTTGATGTGATTCCTGTTTTTACTTACTTTATCAGAACTTTCCACTTAACACACTCCACCCTGTTATACTTTGGTGATTATTCCTTAAGTGCTAAATGGTTACTAAAGTCATCATACCAGAGAGTCCTGCCCTCTTTTCATTTTAGACCATAGGAGTCTCTATAATTGTGATATGATACTTCTAGTTAAGTGTTCCTTTAGGTCATATTTGCAGTTTTTTAAGCATTGTTTCTCTTTTACCTTTCAAACATTACCCATAATTTGTTGAACTCCACTCAAAGTCTATGAGGCAATGTTTCCAATATATATAGCCTGAAGTACTGCATCTTTCTTGTTGTTGATTTATGTTATTTGACTTTGCCTGCTTTTTTCGCCCCTTGGGTTTCACAGTATTACATATGGCATTATTTGACTGAACCTAGAAGGCCCTTTGTAAATAAGTGTCTGACTATAGATTCCTTGGTGACGATAGGTAAAATCTTAGGTAAATTTAAATAGGGTGCCCAAACATGGAATGTAAACTCAGTGAAAATCAGATAAACAGTATGTCTTTATAGGTATAAACACTTGTTTTAAATAACAGATTTCCAAAGTTGTTAATTGTTACTGTTATTTGTATAGTGGAAATAATAAGGGTGATTGATTTTTGGGTTTTGTTTTTAATGTTTATTTATTTGAGAGAGAGAGAGAGAGAGAGAGAGAGAGCGAGCCAACAGAGAGGGGCAGAGAGAGAGGGAGACTGAATCTAAAGCAGGCTCTGTGCTGTCATCACAGAGTCCAACACAGGGCTTGAACTCACGAACCATGAGATAATGACCTGAGCTGAAGTCAGAAGCTTAGTCAACCCAGGTGCCCCAAGAACAGGGTTTTTTCATCACACAGAACAGAGTCAAAATATTAGCTCTTACTCCTACTCTATGTGTGATCTTGAGCAACTTAGGTGAACTCTTTGACCATTAGTTGTTTCCTCTATGAAATGATAAGTCAGAGATAAGATAATATGAAGCACTTGACACATAGTAAGAATCCATACGTGTTAGTGGTAGTGACTATTATTTAAAATTAATCCATCCCACTGGCTTCTGAATGCAGGTACAAAACACACTCTGATTAGGTGACGGAATATCATCTACATATAGAAAATTATCTATATGCATAATGAATAGTTAAGTGTCCAGTAGGATGCAAGACATATCATATTGAATGGATTCCAGTAATCCCTAGACCTCCAGTGCTAACACAATTTAAATGACCGGGAAACTTTACTGTTTCACTTCAGCAAAATTTTTCCTGGTTTGCTCACCAACTCAAGAAAAATTTTGGCAAAAGAAAGCCTTCTTTAAAACAAAACAAAAAAATAATATTTTGATGAATTGATTTTAATTCTATAGCTTCTTTTGGTGAATATTTGGTAAAAGTGAATGAAAAATAGAAACCACAATCCATGCCTTCATCAAGTTTATACCCTGCTAGCAAAGAACAATCCTCAGTGAAAGGGCTAAATAACAAGTTCGCAGTGTGAAGTGGCAAGGTAACATTGCAAAAAATATATGTAAATACTAAAGGGATATGGAGAGAAAGATGAAAGTTCACAGTAGGCTAGTGTTGGGATGCCTCGTGTGGAAGACATAATTAGAATTATTGGCAGATAGGAAGAGAACAGGAAAGCTATAAAAAGGCATATTGGTGGCTTGTCTCAAGGAGCCAAAAAATAATCACTCACCTAGAATTTAAGAGAAATGGTAGATAATTTTAAGAAAAAATATGAAAATATGCATGAAAAATCTTTATTTATTAGTTACAATTTAATTCCAGTAGGTGATACGTACCAGTTTTAGGCTTTTGAGCAATAGGTAGATTCCTGATTGCATTATCTATGTACCAAAGTTGAAGATAGAATCAGTAACAAGTGGTGGGAATGTTAGCTGGTGCTCAGGTGACAGAGTCATAGTGAAATAGGGCTTGTATGCTTCAGGCGAGGACTTTTGCATGAGGACAGAAGAACTATGGTCTGGCAGTCATGGGATGCTCAACTACTTGTATTCCTAAGCAGATAAGCGCATGCATGCTCACATGTATATATATGTGTGTGTACACACGTGCACACACAAGCATGGGAGGGTAGTAGCAAGTAAGATAAGTAGCTTCCTTTTACATGGGTTTTAAGGGAAGCAGAGTTTTACACGGAGTTTGGGGTAGAACCAGGCTTCATTTCAAGCAGGTAGTAAGATACATATTCTATGAGAAGTTTGAGGATGAGGAGAGCTCACAAGTAGTGAAATGGATGCAAGAGGGAGACTGGCCAGTGGGAAAAGCCATGGAGCTGGAGTGGGGACAGTAGGAGTGACCAGAGATACTTTCACTTGGAATCTTGTTGAGAACTCTGGTAGTGAAAGCTGTGCTTGGGACTTAGGAGCCATGAGGTCACCATTTATTTTTTTTACTAATGCTTTTTATTTATTTTTGAGAGACAGAGAGAAAGAGTGAGATCAAGGGAGGGTCAGAGAGAGAGGGAGATACAGAATCTGAAGCAGGCTCGCTCTGAGCTAGCTGTCAGCACAAAGCTTGACATGGGGCTCAAACCCACGAACCGTGAGATCATGACCTGAGCTGAAGCCGGATGCTTAACCGACTGAGCCACCCAGGCACCCCCTGAGGTCCCCATTTATGACTGAGAGATTTTTGGTGCCAGACAGAACTGGTCCCAGTTGCTGACAGTCCCTGGGCTTATTCACTTAATCTCAATGTGGGTCACCAGTTTCTTGGAAAAAACTAAAATGGTGACTTCTTTTTGCAGTTTAAAAAAACACATCCATGTGAGAAATGATCATTTATACATTAAAACTTAAATTTTCTCTCGTCTTTTAAGTAGAATTAGTGATTCCCAGAATCATCTAAATGAAAGGAGCTCCCTGAGCATTTCTGTTAATATATGTTACCTTAATTGCAAAATTGTGCCTCACATTTTAGCTCAGCAATTAAAAGTTTGCAAAACAGGTTTGAAATGAATGAAGTCAATAGAGTTTTTTTCATGTGTGTGTTTATGTATTGAACTCTATTCTAAAATATATATCACCCTGCAAGTGGAAAATGTATCGACCAACGGTAGATGGATTTCTATTTATGGTGTCACTGGGTTTGATAGCGCAGATCATATGAGGGCTGGGTGGTTTTGTGGCATCCTGTGGAATCATGGACTCATGACAACTCTTGACATAGTACTTTTAAGTCCTGAAGAATTTCCCATTTGGAAATGGGAATCTCTATTACTTTGCACAACCATTTAGTCTCAGTGTTAACTAATAAAATAAATTCAATCCATTTCACATCAGAGAAGTCCTTGTTGCATTGTTTCTCATCTAGGCTGTTAAATGTCATGAAGAGAGACACAGCTAATCTTGAACTATCACTAGAAAAAAGTTGCAGGCTCTCTTGTGCATGCTTTAGCAGAAAGAAAGCATGTCGTGTACTCTTAGAGCTGGAAGGGATGTTAGAGGTCAATTGCTTGCTCTCTAATCTAAAGCAGGCGTCCCTTCCTCAGTCCCCACAGGGGTGAGCCAGAAGTGGCAGTATTGACTGAGTCTGAGGAAGAGCCATCATACTAAGACCTCAGAAGGGGAAGGAACTGAGCTGTGATGTAGTTATTCAAGCAAAGTCTGGGAAATAAGTGGATAGGGAAGTTCGATTAGATCACTTCTAAAGTTCCCTCTAAAATTCTACAAAAGCATTCTTCTTCAAGTTTGACTGGATTTCAGCTTCTGTAAAGGAGTAAGGGGTTGGGGGAAAGACAATGCTCATCTTGCTGGAGGATTTAAGCACAACGAGGTTACACTGAAAGAAAACATGATCCTGAAGACCCTAGGTTTCCCTTTTAAGAACATCTGAAAATGATGAGCGAAGAGCATAGCAAATGCCTATTTGGTGCTATCAGGATAAAAACAACACCAGTTTGCCCTGTGGCAGGAATATTCATCACAGCAACCTCTGTGTTCTCAGAACACACACCCTCTCTTAGGTTCTGGGCTGCTGTTTTACCTGTGCTACTTTCTTACATTGTTCCCGTCTCTATAGGGAGACAGTCTTATTACCCCATTTTATAGACGAGAGGACCAAGGCTTACTAAGACTAAGGAGCTTGCTTAAGTTCTATCACCAGTGAATGGAAGGGCTAGAATGCAGACTCAGGGTGCCAGCTAACAGCTACTGTAATTTGAACCTTTAGCCAATAAAAGAAAAAAAAACGGGACACAGCAGAATAATCTCATTCTAAAGTCATGCATATTGAAGTATTCAGGAGTAACATGTCTCTGCATATGATCCAGTAGTTTCACTTCTGAGTATATAATCCCAAGAATTGAAAGCAGGGTCTCAAAACGATATGTATATACCCAGGTTCCCAGGGGCATTATTCATTATTCACAATAGTCACAGCGAAAGCAACCCACGTATCCATGGACAGGTAAATGGAGAAGCAAACTGGCATACACCTACAAGGGAAAGGGAATATTATTTAGCCTTAAAAGGAAAGAATCATTGACACATGCTGAAGCTCCGTGGGGTTAAGAACCTATTGACCCTAAGTGTACAAAGTGGAGAAATTCAACCCCAATTCTGCTTACCTCTTTCCTCTTTATTTATGCTTCACATGGAAAATAAAAGAAAAAGAAAATAAGCCTTGTCGGTTTCCAAGATCCTTTCTAGTATACAGCCATACTGATCAGATACTGTATATTGAATGCATTATAACATGAAGCCCTGCCTCGTTTTCCTCCTGTACCACTAATATGCAGCCTCCACTCTGAGATCCTTGGGAACATCATTCAGTGTTTCATTTCTATGCCTTCACTAAGGCCTGATAGGCCTCACACCACCCTCATTCTCAGAGGCCGTTCACCCCTTGGCGTCCAGCTGTGTTACCCCCTCATGAAGCACACCTCTCCCAGGCCTGCCTAACCTGTGTATCTCTGCACACTTTGTGACACCCTGTAATACAGTTGTTCTTTTACCTAGAGGCAGTTTGCCCCCCCCCAGAGACATTTAGCAATGTCTAATGACATTTTGGGTTGTCATCGCTTTCTAATGGGTAGAGGCCAGGGATGCCGCTAAATATGCTATGATGCACGGGAACGCCACTACCTCCAGCCCCTCCCACACATACAACAAAGAGTCACCCAGCCCAAAAGGCTGATAGTGCTGAGGTTGAGAAACTCCACACAGAGCATTTGTCACGTTGGCTTATTAGTTGTATATGTGCTGGCTTCTCCTGATGAATTTTGAACTTTCTGTGAATGTTTTTTTTTTCTTTCAATTTTTGAATCACCAGGGCATAGCTCATCAAGGGCACTCAGTAAATGTTTGCCAACAATGAATCACAAACTGGATATGACCAATGCCTTACAGGAGGTAGCACTAGAGTGTGATGGAGTTTAAGGAAAAGAGATTGCTTCCAACTTTGGCTCATCAATCAGGAGGGACTTTGCAGAGAAGGTAGGGTTGAAGCAGCCATTAAGGGAAGGGTAGAATGTTGAGGGGCGGAAGAGCAAGTGTGGGGAGAAAAAAGGCCACTGTGTGCTTAGGTAAGAGAGCTGTGCAGTGTGGATGGAGCATGGCTATATTTAGAGAAGGGTAAGACATACACCTGGGAATTTTTGACTTGGAGTGACTGCATAAGAGAGGGCACATTTCAGTAGTCAGTGAAAGACTTAGAAGGTTTTTAACTGGGAGAAGGGTCAGGGTTGTTGTTAGCAAGACTTCTGTGGTAACAGGGTGTCAAAGAGACAAATACAGATTAGCTGGGCAGTCACCGGTGGTTCAAGTAATGAGCATCTCCTCAGAGATGACGCCTTTGGAGGCACAAAGGAGAACGTGGACACAGATAAGATTTGACTCCCCACAGAAATGGCAAGTGAGGTGAGAACAAAAACTGTGATGTCTACATCTGTGTCACCCAAGGCACTTCACATGGCAGAGGGAGACACATGGAATACACGTTGAATACATGCATGAGGCAGATGTGATCTAGTGAGACTGATTACCATATATAATTGGGAAAACTAATCTCATTTCTTTCTGGAAAACAAAGCATATTCTTTGTTGATTAACTAGCATTTTGTTAATTGGTTGATCAGTGGTGAGATAGATGGTCAGATATATAAACTGCCAGTAAGATAAAGAGACCACAGTTTGAGGATCGAATCAAGAAAGGCTAGAACGTCCTCTGGCTTCTCCAGCTAGTGCCTCCATGCCCAGTGTTTTCCTTGTCCCTGCAAACTACAGAGAACATCACCTCTCGGAGTGATGTGAAGCACCACACTAAGATGAGTTTCTTTAACCTTCGTGTATTTATTTTGTTATCACGGTTTTGCACACCTCCCCTAGGGTGGAAGAGGTAATTAAATTTTAGTATAAAAGACTTCCTACTAGACATCAGGCTTCATGGGGGAATAAAAGTAAATAATAGATAGCAAGGAATATCAACCAATGATTAGAGCCCATCCTGCTTAATTAGTTCAAAATAACTTCAAGGCAAGATTGTGGAGATTGGTACATACTCTAGAGTTGACCAATAGGGTGGGATTCAAAACAGGATGGAATTTATCCTCAAGAGGTGGTGTGAGCTGGGATAGAATGGGAAATAGAGTATTCTGAACTTTTTGGTTTTTTCCAGTAACTCCTGAGGCAACCTGGGTAAAGCATACATTTATTCAGATTCTTCGGTCTTATTATGAATGAGAGTAGAACAATGTGGTCTTTGCCCTCTCCTTGGGGAAATTTGGGGGTTAGTATAATTTACATCCATAAGCATGATAACACAGCAGAAAGAGAGCATGGGTTTTGAAGCCATACTGCCTGGGTTTGGCACTGAGCTTCATTAGTTCCTAGCGAGGTCACCTTGAGCAGATGACTTGGCAATTTTCTGCCTCAGTTTCTCATCTGTAAAATAGAGATGATTGTCCCAACCTCTATGTGTATGGCAATGAGTTAATACATGTAAAACTCTTAAAAGACAGCCAACCATGAAGTAGGTGCTCAGTAAATATAAGTCCCCGATGCCAATCCCTATTACTATTATTTTATTGTTTCTTTTGGGCGATATATAAGACATAATAAGACATGAGTCAATATACAGATAGCACTATCCAAAAACTGGAATTTCCTCATACACAAGCAAAACCGAGCATGGTTACTATTCTCACAATCCAAGATTATATTGTATGCCTTGAAAAACAGATAGGATTTAGACAGGTGAGAAGGAGCAGGTGTCCCATAGGTGGCTGACAAACCTGTGAGAATGGAGAATGATCCAGTTGGGTTTCCTGAGAAAGAAGCCTGGTCTTTGCAAAGATGGGGTTGCTTTGCAGAACTGTGGAAAATACAAGACCTCTTTAGCACAAGGACTTGATGCTCACATAGTGACTATACTTGATGCTCAGTATAGCGCCATGGACACAGTAGACACTTGGGGAGAGGTGTATTGATTAAATGACCAAGGATGATGAAAATTACTGGTACTGATAATATCAAGATGCTTTTTGATGAACTGCAGTGTCAGTGGGGTTTGATATTTTGAAATGTTTCTGACTCCCGTCAGCTCCCTAGTTACCCTCTGATTCAGTGCATCTGCCTGGATTGACGCAGTCATGGTAATGGAACCATAATGGCTGGCTTTATTTTTTAATCTGTAAACTGGCTGCCAAATTACATGCATGGTCTTCAGATCTGCCTTGTGCATTCTCGGGGAGCAGTTATGTCCCTGTTAACTGTAAAACTATGTGTACATGTATGCTGTGTGTATGTGTCTGTATGTATTTACACACATAGAAACATATGTACATAATGTAAAACTTTCTTAAACAAAATTTTAAAGAAGGCTTTGTGTCAGTGAGGCTCTCTCATCTTTGCTCTTTAGCCAAACACTTAGCTTTTTCATTCGCATTCCCATAGGCCTACGTTCTCTTCATGTGTTTATCTAATCCCAAACTAAAAGTTCCTATGAACGATTAATACTTGAAAGCTAAAATGCTGATAGGTGAAACTGAAAACATAACACTGGAGTGACTTGGTAGTAGTGAAATTTCAAGCTGTACAGAAGGGATTTTTGGGTCAGGCATCCTGCCCCTCCAGCAGCATTCTGTCCTGAACATGGACATGAAGGTACTTTCTACATATTTGTGTATAGGACCCATTCACTAAAAATCATAAAATATTTTTCTGACTTAACTTGAAGGAGAAGTTCTGCCTGCAGACTGGAGTGTCGTCTACTTTCTGTGGACACTGCTCTCACTTCTCTTTGCTGACACTTAGCTCCTCAAAGACAAAGGCTACATCTAAGTCACTGACATTTGCTTGGCTTATACTAGCACCTGGCACTTGTAGCTGCTTAATAATTATTTGTTTATGGAATGCTTTCTTAATGCAGCAGGCTCTCCAAGGCTGTTCTCCCAAAGGACTCTCCTGGATCTCTTTTTAAACAGCCTAATGACCTATGAATTAGTGTCTCATTTATCTACCTATTCCATTCACACCCTTTGCTCCTTCCCTCCCAATTTTTGCTGAGTATTCATTAATGTTTTTGGAGAAAAGAAGAAACAAGTGAGTTTGTAATGATGACAGTCCCTTTCCTCCATGTTGGATATCTGATACTCAGAAAAGCAGTAGGTGTTGGATATAGAGCATGTCAAATAAAGGGCAGAGGAAAAGTTTTGCCAAAAGAGTCCGATCAATCCCAAGCAAGATTTCCCATCTTGTCTGAAGCATAGAACATAATACTATGTTCAGTAAATTGTTGTTAAACTGATGATTGCGTGGAAGATGGTAATAACCTCTGTGTGTTTTGCTCCTCAGAGAGTTTGAATGGGGCAAGGCTATATGAGGACTTGCGTAAATGTGACTACATAGAACCAGGGGAAGGGGAGTGAGGAGAAACAGATTTTTAGGAACACAAGCATGGCTGGCTGGATACTCCTCACTATTATTTTGAAAGCATAGGAGCTACTGGGGGAGAAAAGGTAACCACTCAATTCACATTAAGGATTAATACTGTAGAGATGCCTGGGTGGCTCAGTCAGTCAAGTGTCCAACTTTGGCTCAGGTCATGATCTCACAGTCCATGAGTTCGAGCCCAGCGTCAGACTCTGTACTGATAGCTCAGAGCCTGGAGCCTGCTTCAGATTCTGTGTCTCCCTCTCTATCTGCCCCTCCTCTACTTGTGCTCTGTCTCTCTCTGTCTCTCAAAAAGAAATAAATGGTGAAACAAGTAAAAAAAATACTGTATAAATTTTGGGAACAAAAGGCTCATGCAGTTCTTTAGTAAAATGAAAGAATGCTGTGACTTAATAAATTATCCTCGTATAAATTATTCTGCCCTTGCTACTTCTCAAGGCGGGCAGGTAACAAGTTCTCCACTTTCTATGTAAACCTAGTATTCAATCCTGATTTAATATTCCCACTCTGTTTTTGTAATTAAAACATCATTTATACTGAGAATAATTAAGACAACTGTACATTTGATTTTAAAATCAGTTTTGAGTATTGTGCCTTGTCAAGCTACAAGAATGGTTCCTGCAGCTTTTACAACGTAGCGTTAAGAAGCAGACAGTGACCGCAGGCACCTGAGTGGAAGGTTTGACAGTTTGATAAATTAGGAATGACACTTGCCAAAATGGCTGTCCTTCCCGCAGTCTGCCGGTGGAGCATTTGCACACTGTTAATTGAATTGGCAATTTGTGTAACAGTGCCTGCCCCTGAGCTTTTGTAACGCCGGATCTGCCATTTAACTCTGATAATCCAGGACTTGGGAATAAGGACGAAAAGCTTCACATGATATTACTGCAGATTTAAAATGACAGTCGGGGACCTTGTTGCCAATTTCCCATTAAATGAGAAATAATTAACAATAGCAATAACAAAGTCTTATAAAGCTGGAAAGTTAAATTGACTTTTCAGCACTAGTATCGTACAAAATTGCTTCTAGTGTGATTATCGGATTGCCCTTTCAAGATTATATACCCTAAATAGTATCGTATGATGAACCAAACATGGGATGTTTTGCGAGCCAACCTGTTTTATTACTGTGAAAATCTTCTGATTATCTACAGGGATTGTACTGTCATTAAGGATTTGTTTTATGCTATAAGATTTCATAGATTTCATCTTAATTTCCTCACTTTTGCTAGTAATTTAATCAGAGCTGCAACAGAATGTTGAACTACAGCTAAATAATGCCATTTATAAATTTCGTGGAGAAGTATATGAGGTTTGGGGGGCTATGGGACACCCTTCCTTGGTGCTTCCCAGAGTTTTAAGAATTTCTGACTATTTGTATGTGTGTATTTGCTACCATCATATTCGGAATAATGGTTTTGAACAATACCAATTCCTGGCAGAGGGTTCTTTAAAAAATTGTAAAATGTCAAGTTTCCATGATTCTCAAATCCATGGTTATAGCTGTTCACAGTTATTGTTTGTTCAGTTCTGAAGTTGAAAGTCTTTTAAAGGGCATGGCATTGAGTTGGCTCTGTTAGTTTGGAAAGGGGTGATATTTTACTGGTACTCTCTGGATGGCCTTACCCAATGTGTGCAGTCACCATCTGTGGTTACATATTTTGTCTGCCTCTTTTGACTTACGTATTGGTGCATGGATAGGCGTGCTAGGTAAGGTGTGGACACCAGATCAGCTAGAAGGGTTTGAGAAACTAGTTAGGTGGCAAAAGATTACCCTTTACAAAGGTTTTAAAGTTATTTTTTATTATAGACTCTCACCTCACAAGTGTCCAGTAAAGTGATCAAGAAAAAGAAGAGTTTCCTTAGATATTCAGGACATTCAAGAATAGAATGAAGCCTTCTGTTCTGTTTTGTTGTTGGTGGTGGTGGTGGTGCTTTTTTACTGTGGTTAGAAAATGAGATAGTCTTTGCTGTTTTTTTAGAATTTGCTCATTTTTCTTGATGAATGAATACATTTTATTAATTCATCCTGTCATGTGATGACAAGATGTATGAATGAAAATGCCCAGTTAGAGTGGGAATTGAGGGACTATCATGCCATTTAGAAATCAAGGCTTTTCTAAAGGTTCTATTTGAAGCCAGAGACCATGGTGCCTCTAAGGAGACAAAGCAAGGAGACAAAATGTTATAAGCACTAACAATTAGGGCTCAGGAGGAAAGTTGCAGTCAGCAAAGGAAACCCTAAATGCAGAAGAGAGTAAGGGAGAGAATCTGCCATACAAAGGGTGGGCCTGAACTTGACCACAAAAATCAGTGTATGTGGACTCAGAATGCCTGGGCGCCTTTATACCTCAACTCTATAAAATTTAGCAAATCAGGAATTCTTTTCTTTGCTTCTGTCTTTTTATTGAGAAATGGTAATAAATATATGCCCATTTTGGGGCACCTGGGTGGCTCAGTGGGGTAAGCATCCTACTCTTGATTTCAGCTCAAGTCACGATCTCACAGTTCCATTCATGAGACCGAGCCCCACTTTGGGCTCTGTGCTGATGGTGCAGAGTCTGCTTGGGAGTCTTTCTCTCCCTCTCTCTCTGCCCCTTCCCTGCTAGCATGCACATGCCCACCCCCCTCAAATAAATAAATTACGCTTTTTAAAATGCCCATTTTTACCTCATGAGGGTGCATGCATGTGAAAATTAAGTGGATTACTATATGTGAAAACATTTTATAAATTGTAAATTCCTATGTGAAAATTTAAGCTGTTAACACAAGTAGCAGCACAGTAACAGCCTAATTTAGCAAGAAATGGTCAAAACTTTCAAAAACCACAGAACTGCCTAAGAAAATGAAGAGGAGGGATGCCCAGTGGATAATGGGAAGGAAGCATGTTCTCTGGTACCATCATGGAGAGTTCATTTTTAGCACAGTGGTGAGGACAGATGGCTCAGCTCAGAACTTTACAAAGAAGCTGAGTCTGTAATGAAGCAAGGGTTCTGGGGGTGTATGTCAAGGTGGTTGTGGATGCTGCCTCTTACCCCAGAATGATGGGGATGTGTGTGCAAAGGACTGATGAGTGTTACAGAGCAGGAGAGGAACTTGCCATGAAAATTGCTGCATTTCTGTGATTTGAAATGTCTCTGAAATTGAAAATGGGTCTTGTAATTGATGTATATATTTAGTATGATGGGTTTTTTTCTCTTTTTTTTTCCCCTCAGGAGAGTAGAAAGTAAATTGATGACATATTCAAAAACCGATGGTGCTTGAGCACTGTTGCATTTTGACATAATGTTAATATGGATATAGTTTGCTAATGGCCAATTTTTGCATATTTAATTATCAAAATATTTGATATTGATAAGGAAAGGCTTTGGTACCTCTCCTCATACAAGGTTAGGATGTTGCTTCATTCATTATTTCTTCCAAGCATGTCCTTTGAGAAGCTTACTCCTGTAACACTAGATGCCGTGCTAGGAGTCATATGTACATGATACCATTTGATTCTCAAAATACACCAGGAACTGCAGTTGTTTTTAGCTTCCCATATTATATACGAGGAGACTGAGACTCGGAGATTGTTACTTAAACTCCTGGCTTGATACAAAGCCTGACGTTGGGTTAAATGCTGTGGAGAAAACAAAGGGACACATAGAGTGGCCTGTTCCTCTGCCCAAGGCACACAGTGCCCAGAAAAGAGTCATGCCAGGAAAGGCACACCATTGTATTATAAATGCCACAACGGAGGCACAAGCAAGGATTCCACAGGTGAGGGGCATTATTTCTAATGAGAAAGTAAGGAGACCTTTTTTATAGGGTAAACATTTTAGACCACTAGAGATAAGGCAGGTGGTAACACAGGCAGGGAAAACGATATGAGTAAGAGAAATGGAAGCATCATGTGCCTTGAGAGGACAGCAAGTTACCAAGGCTGGCTGCACTGGAGCATGCCTGAAGAGGAAGAGTGGGAAATAAAGGCAAAATACGGGGTGCATTTCAAAGGATTCTACCCATTTTGTTGGTGTCGTTATGACTTCACTAGTAATTGGTTCTCTTTTTTTCTCCCAGTTATTTTGGTTTTTTGTCTCCAACCACATGGTAAAGCCATCTCTGGGTTTATAGTAGGTTTCTAGTTTGTTCTTGGTTGTTTTGTACCTTCAAAATGTTCTACCATTCTTTTGTCACTATAAAAGATCATAGTGGATATTGTTTTATGTAGTTTAGTTCTCATGAAATGTATATCTAAAAATGTTCATTGGAATATAAAAAATTTATTCTAAATTTAATGGAAAGAAATACCCTGACTTTTACGATCACATCATGATGGGAAAAGTTTGGGATAAAGTCACTTGAGCAGAGGTCTGGGGAAAACTGGGCAATGTTCTTTTCATTTTTAAATTTATTCTTTTATCAATCGCTGGGCATTTTGGGGAGGATGATGTGCATCTTTTTATTTCTACATTTTCTTATACAGGTTATGTATACACAGCTGCACATTCTTGTTTGTCCATCTTATTATTTAAAAGTGGATTTGGGGGGCATCTGTGTGCCTCAGTCGGTTAACTCTCCGACTCTGGGTCAGTCATGATCTCACCATTGATGTGTTCGTGCCCCATGTCAGGTTCTGTGCTGACAGCTCAGAGCCTGGAGCCTTCTTCAGAACCTCTGTCTCTCTCTGCCCCTCCCCTACTTGTGCATGTGTGCTCTTGCTCTCTCTCTCTCTCACCTCTCAAAAATAAATAAACATTTTTAAAAAGTGCATTTTTATTTATAAATCTTCCCTAATTTTTCTCTATTTATGTTTGTAGAGTAAAGGTGACTTAACTTTCTTCATTCTTTGTTGCTTTGAGCATTCTTATTGTGCTTTTCCTACATTTTTACTTTTTGAGCTTCCTGAAATCTGCATTTAAAGGTATAGATTGACCTCTAAGTACTGCATTAGCTGTGTCTCACAAATTTTGGCATGAGTGTTTTCAACATTATTCCACTCAAAACCTTTTAAAATCTCCTCTTTTATTAACTCAGTAGATTTTTTAAGGGTAATACATTATTTAGTTCCCAAACATGTAAGGATTATTTCTACTCTTTTTGGTATTCATTTTATTGTTATATACATATTTACATTTTTTAATGTTTATTTATTTTTGAGAGAGAGAGAGAGACATAGAGTGTGAGTGGGAGAGGGTCAGAGAGAGAGGGAGATTCAGAAACGGAAGCAGGCTCCAGGCTCTGAGCTATTAGCACAGAGCCCAACGCAGGGCTCAAACTCATGAACCGTGAGACATGACCTGAGCCAAAGTCAGACACTCAACTGACTGAGCCATTCAGGCGTCCCTTGTTATATACATATTTAAATACTCCTTATCCCTCACAAAGTGCCTCCAAAGCTCCCTAAGGTAATAGCTCATGTGTGATGTTTGCTATTTGCCTTAGGGATTGAACATGTACCACAGATACTGGTGAGTAGGTGTTATGTGGCAAGACTTATTCACCACAAGCTCTTTTCGTGGAGTGGGGGAACGGGAGGAGGCAGCCAACAAGCAAATGCACTAACAGCATGACTTAGGATAGTGGTGAGTACTGTGAAGCAATGACACAGGATGAGGTTTTAGGAGAACCCTGATAGGGGCAGGTATGCTCCTTTCCAGTGGGTATGCAAGGAAGTTGACATTTGGTTGAGACCTGGATGACTGGAAGCAGCCAGCCGCAGCTAGTCTGTAAACGAAACAGTCCAGAGGAAGCAACGAACAAAGAGAAAACTCAGGTGGGAACTAACCTGGTAACTTACAGGAACAGACTTCTTTTTAATCTTTTTTTTAAGTGTTTTATTTATTTTTGAGAGAGAGAGAAAGCAGGGGGAGGGGAGAGAGAATGAGCAGGGGAGGGTGAGAGAGAGAGGGAGACACAGAATCCGAAGACAGGCCTCAGCCTCTGAGCTAGCTGTCAGCACAGAGCCCAACATGAGGCTTGAACCCACGAACTGTGAGATCGTGACCTCAGCCAAGGCTGGATGCTCAACCAACTGAGCCACCCGGGCACCCCAGAAACAGACTTTTGTAAAACAAAACAAAACAGTGTGGGTTTGGTGTAGGAAGTGGGAGAACAGTTTTAGGAGGCAAGGGCACAACATGGAGACCTTCTAGGACATGGTGGGAAGTGGGTTCTCTTCTAAGTAGGCTGGGAAGCCATTTGATAGTTTCAAACAGGGAATAATATTAGTAAGCCCTTTGCCTAAGTTTGTTTGGAAGATTAGTATGAAGCTGTGTGTGTGTGTGTTTTGAGGGAGAGGGAGAAAGATTCCTGGAACATAGTAAGCTTTACATTAGTTTGTGTTACTGTTAGATGACGGTGAGCAATCATTTCTTATTGTTTGTAAATTCTTTGGTACATTTTAGGCAATATAAATGTTTAATTGAATAGATACAAATTTAAAGCATGGGTATGCTAACTCTGCTCCCACCCCTTTAAATATATTCATTCTTTTTTTTTTTTTTTTCAGTGAGAGATAGAGCACGTGGAGAGGGGGTAGAGAGAGAGAGAGAGAATGAGAATGAATGAATATCTTATGCAGGCTCCACGCTCTGCGCAGAGCCCTACTCAGGGCTCAATTTTGTGACCTGGGATCATGACCTGAACCAAAATCAAAAGTTGCATGCTCTGCTGAATGAGCCACCCGGGTGCCCCACTAAATTTGATTCCTACAAACATTTGTGTTCTCTGAATTAATGATCTTCAAGTCCATTTTAGTATCTTTCTGTGTGACCCTGGCCAAGTCACTTCTACAGAGCTGTTGTGAGGATTAAATGAGATAATGGCAGGCAGCAGATGTGGTGGTAGGCACATAATATTCACCCAATGGGGGCTATTTTAATGATCTAATGACAGTTCATTGCACTCTGTTTAGGTTCACAGTTCCTTCAAGTTGTGATTTAATTACTTGGCAGGATAATTCTATGCACTGCATGTCAAATATCTGAAAATATAAAATGAGACTACAAACCATTCTGTCTTCTTTGATGTATTTTTAGTTATTAGACATCTCATATTCCACAGGCCTTCTCAGAAGCAAACAAATAAATTGATAGTCACTTTACATTCAGGTTGGAGGGTCAGGGAGTAGAATTTTATGGAAAAGGTTATTCAAAGAGTCTGTTTTCCCTGGATTTATTTGTTTGTGAGGACAAAGAGAGAAGCTTGCAATTTATATTTCTATTGAGCAATGAATGACCTAGCTGTAAAGAGATATTTTACTTATTTATGAAGAATAATTAATTATTTGCTGGTGTGAAGGAAGAAAGCATTCTAATGAAGGCATGCATTTAAAGCTTGAGGTGGAGGAGAAGAAACAAAAGTTGGCAAAATTTAAACTATTTTCAGATGATTTAGTGTGAAGAAGATAAAACATTCCTCAAACTGGTACAGTACTAAGGGTAGCAGTGAGTTGCAATTTATAATAACGTTTTATATGCTGCATCATAACTCTTGAACTTCAAGCTTCTAAATCAGGAATCATCTTATCAGGGTAAGATCTCATCAGTATCCAGATATTTTTAAGGCCATAAACTTGTTCATAATTTATACATATGAATATAGTACATGTGCAAGGAAACTTCAGCTATGTGGAATTTAGAGGAAATTATTTTGGATAAAAGAGGGCCTATTCTTTAATCACCAAACTTTTTCTTTTTTATTTAAATCATTTTGGAAAGACTTTTTTGTGTGGAAGATAATTGAGCCTTTTCTTTATGACTTAGGAGCATCATTATGTATGCATTTCATTACCATGAAAATAATATGGTGCTATGTCCTCAGGGACCATTGGACAATGAGAACTGCTTTGACTGTCTACCAAATTGGCCCAGATTATAGTGCATTTTGAGGATTTTTTTTTTCTGTTGTTTATCCCTCCTCCTTAGCCCCCCTGTTCCTCCCCTACTGTCAGCCATAACTCCTCTCAGCCATTAGCATTTCTGGATCTCCCTTTTAATTTGCTGTTTCAGATATGCTTTTAGCTTGGACACCTAAGTTTGCTGGAATTACATATTAAACTAAGCATGAAAAAAGTCTGATAGAGGACAAAAGGGCTCCTGTGTGAATAAAGTGGTTGGACTTTGTGATACCACTTTGGACTCTTCAGAGGCATTTTTCACAGTTGATCTCATTTGCATTTTGGATGAATAAAATATCTTTACAGAAGGTACAGGGGCACTCTGTGGAATAAGTCATCCTATGTATAGTGTGAGTGTGTGTGTGTGTGTGTGTGTGTGCGTGTGCGTGCACGCATGTGCACCATAGCAGTTCTCTTGCTGTGCAATATATTTATGTCTAGTTCCCCGCCCTATAATATACTCCCTCAAAAAGAAATGCTCTTCCTATCGATGCTTTTAGAGACCTAGGGAAAACAATCTTACCACTTCTCCAATCTTCTTTGCAGCTCTTGCTCCTGAAAATACTTTAGCCTATGCTTGGGACACTGAGTATGTAAATGAAATCTTTGATGGGTCTGCAAAATCTGTCAGGAAACAACCCCCCCACCAGCTTTAAGTAATTAAAGCTAGATGCTCCAAACGTGAAACTCACAGAAAATTATTGTAAAATCCCCAAACTGATTTTCTTTTTCTAACTAAATTTCTAAATGTGGTTCAGCTGCTTGGCTTGCCCTCTTGACTAAAATAAGTTTACCAGCATCTCTCCATAATGATACTTATCTTTACAAAGACAAATATGGCCCTATTTCTCAAAAATTCAGATTAAGAATGTAGGTTACTGGGATTTATGAAGACTATTTTTCTTTTCAAATATTTGATCAGTATCATGGAATGTAGTTAGACACCTTGGAAAGCCATTAAATAGAAATATATCATGATTTTTAAGGGAAGAAAGGCAAATTGAGAGAGGTCAGTGTCTGTTAGATGATTCACCCATGTACGCAACTGACCATTTGGGGCCAAGGAGTCTGATTTTTATGTTTTAAGATTAATCCAACCTAGATTAACCATGTCACGTCCCCTTAGCCACAGGCGTCTGAATCTCAGGGTAGACAGCTGTTTGGATGTCCACACTGGGACTGCTGCCCTCAACAAACGCTTCTGATTCTCCTACATGGTCACTTGGCAGCCTCCATGTGCACGCATATGGCTGGATGGCATCATGCCTATTTACAAGCCAGTTGAATTGTTTCACTAGGACCCAGGTGCCAAGCAAACATGGGCCTGGTCTCACTGCCTACTGTAGCTGCTTCCTCAGAAACAAATCTTTTCTTGCTAATGACCTCCAGGTTTCTAGCAATATATGTTGGTATTTTGTTGCTTTCTCTACCATTTAGACACTCTGTAAAGATAACAAAGGAAGGAAGAAGCATGATCTCTCCTGCAATTATTAAGCAGGTAGTACACAAAACAGTAACAGACCCATTTGGGCTGCACCTGTGGCGTTCTTATCACACAATCCCCAGGTCCTTTGTAGTGCTGCCTGAAGACTGAATGGAGCATTGGAGTACATTCCGTGACAGTGAGACTGGTCATTTAACTTTTCTTCTTTAAATGGCTTCACTAAAGTAGGGACAATAGCTTCCCTGTAAGGAAATGATGCAAAGAAACTGTACATTTGTCCTGGAATTAGCGAACAGATATTTAACATTTTTCTACTTTCGCTCTTTCTAAATAGTTGATTGTTGTATGCCACTTGAGTTTATAAAATATTTTGACCTCTATTGTTTTATTTAATCATCATGTAATCTTTATGAAGTAGTGGGTTGAGTATTGTTATTCATTTTAGTTTACAAATATGGGAACTGAGGCCAGGAGCAGTATTGTGACTTACCCAAGGCTGTCCAACAAGTTTAAGTGGCAGAGTCAAGACTCAAACCCAGACTTTTTCTGGGAGTCTATTATCTTTAGTAATGAAAACGCCTTGAGAGAGTATATTCTTCTGGATGGATTCAATCTCAATTCATTTTTAAGGAAAGCCTCCAGATAGGTAAGATGTTGATTGGAAAATGTATATTAACTTTCTCATTAAAAGTGACTTTAATAGAAGATATCCCCAACAACTGCCATTGTAGTTTATTGCTTTTCTTTTCTCTTGGACTTGCTTCCTGAGTAATATTTTGGATCGTTTTCTTGGCAACAGCTTTTTTTTTTGGTTGTTTGCTTTTCTTAGGAGGTCAAAGAATTTCATTTGCCTAAAAGGAAGAAAATTTATCAGGATTCCAGAAACCCACACTACCATACTGCTCTAGATGTGACATGAAGCTTTAAATCTGCATCTCTTCCAATTAGTACTGACTTATGAACACTGACATAACTTTTGTGGTATTGAAACAATTGAAAATAAATCAGAAAAGTTATAGGGAAAGGAGTTTTGAAGGAGGTGTAGCCTAATTTCACTGTCATTATCCACCTTCCTTTTTTAGATAAAGTATATGTCAAAATTCTCCACTGAAAAATTTTGAATCAGAAGTATAGTGTAAATGGGAGAAAAAACCTTTGTAACCAGGTAGATTGTAACGTAAATTTTTAATATTGGATATAAACAAGAAAGAGGTGAAAAGTTGATTGTCATTGAGTTAGTGTTTGACATCGGCGTATTTGGAAATAATTGGAAAGTAGGTAGAGCAAGTTCACTTTGTCTTATTATAGTACAAATACCCCACTGTTTCACTCTTACTCATAATGGTTTTGATATGAAAAAGACTTTTCTCACTTTTAAGAGCCTATTAAAGTATATTTTACATACTATATCATTCACCCACTGTAAGTTGGATAATTTTTAGTAAACTTAAAGGGGTGTGACCATCACAACAATCCAGTTTTAAAAGACTTTTTCCATCATCATGAAGCCTATGGCCACTTACAACCAACATTGCTCCCACCCCAACCCCAGGCAGATGCCAGGTGCTTTCTGATTCTCCATATTTATAGCTTTTCTAAAGAGTGCATGTAAGTGTAATCATACAATATGGGGTCTTTTGTGCCCAGCTTCCTTCACTTTGTATGGAATTCTTGAGCTATTTCAAATTGTATGTGTGTATGTAGTCCTTTTTTATTTTGTAGTAGTAGTTTATTGCATGGATGTACCATATATTATTTATTTATTCACCAGTTGATAGACATTTGGATTGTTTGCAGTTTTTGCTATTTTGAGCATGCTACCATGAACATTGATGTACAAATCTTTGTATGGAATTATGTTCTCATTTCTTTAGATAAATAGTAGCAGAATTTCTGAGTGTTGTAGCAAATGCATGTTTGATTTTTAAAGAAAATGCAAAAGTTGTTTTCCAAAGTAGTAATTGGATTGGACCATTTTGCAATCCCACCAGCAACATATGACAGTTCTAGCTTTTTTATTTTTATTGCAGCCAGTTTTAATTTTTTCACTGTATAGTTGTATCTCATTGTAACTTTAATTTGTATTTCTGTTTTAGTTTTCTGTTTCTGTGTAACAGCACAAAACAGCACAAAAAACAACATATTACATTTTAATCCATACTATCTGTGGGTCCAAGTGTTGGCTTGAACCATGATCTTATATGAGACTTTAGGTGCTCTTCCAAATTCACCGGTGCTGGGAGAATTTAGTTTCTTGAAGTTGTAGTACTGAAGTCCGCATTTTCTTGCTGACTGCCCACTGGGAACCACTCTTAGCTTGTAGGGTCCTTGCCACGTGGGCTCACTCCAGAGGCAGCTTACAACATGATTGTTTGCTTTTCAAAGCCAGCAGAAGAATCTCCCTCACTCTGAATCTTTATTTCGGGGAAGACTGATTATGTCAAGCCCACCAAGGATAATTTCTCTTTTGATTAGCTCAAAGTTAACTGATTGGGGACCTTCGTTACATCCACAGAATTCCTTCACCTTTACTGTATTATTCACCCTAATCATGGGTGTGAAACTCCATCACATTCACAAGTAGTGTCCATACTGAAAGGGATGTGCTGTACAGCCCATATATACTAGGGAGCAAGAGTTTTGAGAAGTATCTTAGGATTAGGCCTACCACTACTTTCTTAAGGACTGATGATGTTGAGCATCTTGCATGTAATTATTAGCCATTCTTATGTCTTTTGAAACCCTGTTAAAATACTTTGCCCACTTTTTACTGAGTTGTTTTCTTCCTACTGAATTATAAAAGGTCTTTATATGTTTAGGACATAAGTCCTTTATCACATTTGTGATTTGCAAATACTTTCTTTCATTCTGTGGCTTGTCTTTTCATTTTCTTAATGGTGTCCTTTGACAAGACAAGGGTTTATTCATTTTAAGGAGATCCAATACATCATAATTTTTAGTAGATCATACTTTGTCATAGCCTAGAAATCTTTACCTAACCTGAAGTAAAAAAGATTTTTCTCTTACATTTTCTAGTATTTTATAGATTTCATAGGATTTGGATCTATGACACGTTTTGGGTTAATTTTTGTGCAAAGTATGAGAGCATCTATGTTATTTTATTTAGGCATGTATATATCCAATTGTTCCAGAAAACTGATGCTGAAAAGACTATACTTTTTCCTCTCAAATGATCTTGCCATTTTTGTTGAAAATCAACATTTTGTTGAAATTGACCATATATGTGTGGGTCTCTCTGCTGTTCCATTGACCAATGTGTCTATCTTTATGCCAATACCACATTGTCTTGATCTCTGTAACCTTAAATTTTGATGTCAGGTGGTATTAGTCCTATGACTTTGTGTTTCTTTTCTTAAATTGCTTTAGCAATTCTAGCTCATTTGCATTTTCATGTGAATTTTAAGATCAAGTGTTAGTTTCTATGAAAAAGCTTGTTGCATTTTTAAATTCCATTGAGATCAGTTTGAGCACAATTGTCATCCTAACAATACTGAGTGTCCCAGCCTATGTACATAGCATATAGCTCCATTTATTTAAATCTTCTTTAACATCTATAAGCAATGGTTTGTAGTTCTTAGGGTACATACATGCATTGTACATTTTTGTTGAATTTATTGCCAAGCAGTTCATTCTTTGTGGTGCCTATTGTGAATGGAAGTGTTTTCTTAATTTAAAATATTGGCTAAGATATCAAAATAAATCATTGATATCTATATATACACATTTTATCCTGAAGCCTTGCTTAACTTGTGTATTATTTCTAAAATTATTTTCTAGATTCCTTATGATATTTTAGATAGAGGATTATGTCATCTATGAATAAACACAGTTTTAATTATTCCTTTCTAACTTCGATGCTTTAATGTCTTTTTCTTGCCTTCCTGCACTGATTAGAACCTCTAGCATAGTATTAAAGAGCCCTGTAAAAAGAAAGCTTTATAACTTAGGGTATAGCTTCAACATAAAACTTGAATCAAACCTGTTAAGTGTATTTGCTTCTTAGATGTAGATGTCCCTTCTAAATATTTATACTAAAAACTATTTTTTTCTAAGACCCATCTTCTCTTTGTTTTCTATTTAAAGATCGTGATGAATTTGTTTTTTGTATAGACAGTTAAATGTACAGGGCTTAGGGGGTTGGTGGAGAGTCCCTTTAAAGTCTTTGTCAAGATTCCTATGATTCCCAGTTCTTGGGTATCTTTATTGATATCAGGTAACATCTTTATGATGTTACCAACTCTTTTAGGCATATTTTGGCATACTACTTTATTACAACTTATACTCAAATATGCCATGTTTGTCTTTCCAATTCTTTTTTTTTTCTTTTTTTTTTCCTCAAGGAAGAAACATAAGGCCTGAAAGTGGGAAGACTTGGAATATAGTTGCTGGATAGCAGTTTGATTTCTGACAAATCTCTTAAATTCCCTGAATTTTTATTTTTCCTCTGTATTAGTGAGATAATTGATTCTTACATGATAAGCTTTGATACTATTTTGTGCTTTAATACTTTATGGTTCCGAGGACCATATGTTTTAAAGTTTGTTTATTTTGAGAGAGTTAGAGAGAGCAAGTGGGGGACAGGCAGAGAGAGAGCAAGGGAGAGAGAGAGAGAGAGAGAGAGAGAGAGAGAGAGAGAGAGAGAGAGAAGAATCCTGGGCAGACTCTGTGCCATCGGCACAGAGCCCAGTGCCATGAACTGCAGATCATGGCCTGAGCCAGTCAGAAGTTTGACTGAGCCACCCAGGTGCCCCAAAAGATTTTTTTTAATTCAAATTTGTTTTCTCTTAAGGAATTGAAAAGACTCCAACTCATATACAATCACAGAAGATACCTATGTTAAAACAAAAATTCTTCTCAAACAGCATGGTTATAAAATAGGCAAATTTAGGATGAACATTAGACCTCCTGAAAAATTGCAGATTCTAAATCTTAGACACCTTTTCTCATTTCTTTTTAGACATAACCAATATTATTGTAGGGATCTTCAAGGAAAACCTCCAAATTATTTTGCTTAGTGGTACTATGTGGCATCAGTAATGTATAATTTTGTTTTCATTGTATTGTGTTTGGCCTAACATAAATTAACTGTGTAATTAAACATGCGATAATGCATGCCATAAAGTTTTCTGCTAGTCTACCACTTATTTATTGTTGTTACACCAAATTCATTGTCATCATAATGATAAATCTGAATATGGTACTTGATTGCATTTGAACCCTGACTCATATTGACCTTTCAACTGAAGACAGTATGTTGTCTCAGTTAAGACCACTGTTATTAAACATTAAACTATTGAAATGGTGTTTTTTTATTTTCATGGGGGTGGAAAGGCACTGGGGCAAAGCACAGTACAGCAGTATCAGCTCAGAGTGTTTAGCAGTAGCTCAGCTTTTTCAAAGCCTCTTTTTTTTTTTTTCGAGATGCTAAAAGGGTGTTCAAAAAAGATGAAAGCTACATGATTAAAATGAAGCACGCTATAATGTTTAACTGGCAGTTTATGCTACATAGTCTATATACTCTGGTCTAATCATCTTGTATTGTGTCTGACTAGTTTATAGTGGTTGAAAGTTTCTTGGCCAGAAAGGACCTTGTAAAATTAGTTCTTATTAGAAAAAGCATGGATGGTTGCAAAATTTGGAGACAGGCTGATTTTAGTCCTGTCAAATGACATAAATAATCAGCAGGAAGGTTTTGGTTTAATGCACAGAAAAAAAAATCAAGTGGTGTTTGTGTTTAGAATTTCCTAGAAGATAGAATTCCCATCAAACTAACATTTCAGTTCTTTCTATATAGATTTGTCCCTGAGTCAATGTTTTAAGAAAATCTGATAGGTATATGTGTGTGTATTTCAGACTTTAAAGTTAACTTATGACAGATAACATGATAAAATACAAACACAATACCTTGGAGTAGTCAAATGAAATAAGGATATAAGATGTTGTTCTAGGATATCAGGATGTGAAATCTGAAGTCCTAATACCTGTGAGCCAGAGATGAAAAGCTTAATTATTTACTGTCTACCTTCTAGTTGAAAGTTTGAGGATTTGGGGCAGGGGCAGCGGTTGGCCATTTTACTTAATTTTTGTTCTGTTGGTACGATCTGTGACATTCATTTACTAAGTGAGAAAGCATCTAGTTACCTGATTTATGGCCATCCAAACAGAATAAAGAATTATATCAAAATACTTGTTTTGGCGTCTTTTTAAGGTGTCAGATTCATTTAGCTTCTTTCTACTTAGGTAGGAATAGTATTTTACATTTATTGTGTGAAGTTAAGCATTTGATGTTTTGTTAATTTACCAATTATTAGGACTGCCCATTGCTGCTTGAGTGTTACATATAGGTTAAAAGATAAAACCTATAAGTATCTAAATACTTGTTTGAGTGAAAGCAACAGGAGCATCGTTTTCTTAAGGTCCCTCCAATTTTTTATCCTAAAACCCTAAAACCTTGCCTGATCAGTTCTGTAAAATTCTATTTTGGCATGTTAATGGGTTAACTCCACAGATGTAGTTTGGTATAATTTCTTAGATCATTTATCTGAATGATGGTTAAGCTGTTGGCTCAAGGGGCTCGTGAAAGGAACCTAGAAATAATCAGAGCAGAGAAGAGATTGTTTTATTTTTGTGATCTTAAGTAAAAATGTTTGCTCCTTCTAGTGAGAGCTCCACATCTCTATCACCTCTGATCTTACAATAAATCTTCCAAGATATTTTATTTCTCAACTGCTTTGATCTCCATTTTCAGCTGAGGGATGTGTAGTTTTCCTGTG
Organism: Suricata suricatta; assembly: GCF_006229205.1. Lineage (NCBI taxonomy): Eukaryota > Metazoa > Chordata > Mammalia > Carnivora > Herpestidae > Suricata > Suricata suricatta. The sequence goes on along the minus strand of NC_043708.1, from coordinate 61,291,159 downwards.
CCAAGCTCTACTTGAGCAGGCAAAATTTTCTTTGACCTATGAATTGCAAGCATGTGTTACTTCCAATTAATCTATATAAGCTAGTGAAAAGAAATGTAGTGGCTTTTATAGTTTGACAGTATTAAAAACAAATTATCTTCTCGTAGATCAACTTTTGAAATTAGGACAAAGCACAGATAATCTCAAAACTGTGCATTGATGTGGCACCTGCTAAATATCAGGTGTTTATATCTGGGCCATAAAAATGCATTCCAGTCTAGAATCTAAAGTCTCATCCCAGAAGAAATATGGGGGGAAAATTGGCTAAAATGATTTATTTTTGTTCTATAATCTAAGGGCTACAGAAAATAGGAGGCTTAAGGTCCTCAGCATGATTTTATGAAAAAACTGTAAAGGTAAGTCATTTGTCCATGCTGTGAGCCAGTGCCTCTGTAAATTAAAGAGAGGGAAGTGGAAAGGAAACAGGGGATAGAGATGGGTGAGGGGGATCTTGACTGTTAATGGGAATGGCTGCTTCGTCACGAGCTTTTCGGGTGGATACATGTTGCATTACAAAATACGGTATATGCCCATATTCTAAACCGGGCAGGTCAGCAGATGTTCATGGCTACACTGGTTTCCGTAGGTTTCTTACCTTAGGTTCTATTTCTGTCACCCTACATCTTACTGATCTGAGGAAGATTCCAGATTACACAGTTTTGCCTGTAAAAGCTAGGAAATTATTCTGAAGAGATGAGGAGGGTTCATTTAAAGCCATCGTCATTAGTTTTGACTTGGCTACTTGAGAATCAGTACAAGTAGACTAACATCCTCTTGAGCATAGTTTATCTCCAGGGTTCTGTTTTTATTTCGGGCATCGTTTTTGTTTAATAAGCGCCTTGTCACCAACCCTTGTACCATCACTATGCCCTGGGAGGGAGATTTTCCTTTTTTCTTTTTATCCTGATCTCCTGCCTAGCTGCCCAGCCTTCTCCCCACTTCCTACCTCATCTCCCAGTGAAGGTGGCAGGAAAAAATCTGGTCAATAAATATTTTCTTAAAGAGAGCTTTGCTTAACCAGAGAGCTTTAGTATCTCTCAAATGGTCAAATGAGGATAATGCATCCAGGGAATTCTAAAGAAAATTTTAAGGGCAGATAGTTCAGATCCTCAGGGAGAAGCAGAGGAGGAAAACAGTTTAGAGGCAGGATGTATGAATGCTTTCTGTGCTTGGAAGTGCGCTAAACTACGTTACGCGGGACCAGTAGTTCAAGTAGGATTACTCGTGGAACCACCTGGGAATATGGGGGGAAATGGCTTAGAGGCAAGGTTCCTCATGCCTAGCAGTTTAGAGATACTAGTGTTCTCTGCATCACTGGGTGTGGAGTATGTGGCCCTGTTTTCAGTTAACCATTGTGTCCGTAACTGAGCAGTGTCTCAGATACCTGCAAGCAGTTATAGCATTTGGGTAGGTTACCTGGGGTGAAGCTCTTCTGGACCAGCCGTTCCGTGTGGAAACTCGCTGTTTTCTATGTTGCTGGCCTGAAGCAAGTCAGCTTTGACATCTCAAGGGTGGTTTTGCAGAATGTGAATTTCAATGTAAGAAGCATATGTGGTTTTCATGAAGAGTGTGCACTTCTGTATTAACACGCTCATTTTATAAATTGGGCTGACATTTCCATTGTTACCTCCTTGTATCATCTTGCTTTGTTGCATGCTTTAATGATTTTTATAAAGTTTATTGCCCCCTGCTGCTCAATATCTTCATATGCTGTGTGTTGTTCTTTACATCCTGCTGGGGTGCAGTTTAATGAATTATTTTTCAATGAGAATGATATGATTTTTACAGCCTGCCCACAGAGATAGTGATTTTAATATAGTATTTGTTTGATTCTGTGCCCTTGCCCATTTTTTTTTTAGCCTACACACGTCACCATTACTACCATCTGAGTGTCGCAAGGCACTGTTTGTCCAAGCTTGGCGCCATGCATGTAATGGTCTCTTTTATTGCATGTTTCATCCTTTATCTCTTCTAATCTTCGCCCTGAATCTCTATCTTCATTTCCATCTCAGACAGTTTGGCTTTTATGCCAACATCTGTACATTTGCTTTGCATTGAAATTCCAAGAATAACATCTTTGCTGCTGGTGGTCTCTCTCGCTCAGTAATTGAATCCACACATTCCTAGGGTGTGTTATGTGGGGTGATTTAGCAACTTTAGGTTTTTGTCAAACTTGGGCTTAGCTGAAACTATAGAAGTGAGTTAGGATTTACTTTGTGGCCACTGCTGTTTTCTTTTCTTCTCTTTGTGTCCAGTCTTAACACTTACAACTCTTTTTCCCTGATCTGGTTGAACTCTAGAGATTCTCCTTTCTGTTTCCAGAAAAGTAGCTAGTATTTAAGCACCACCACTTCTACTCTATGCCATGCCTTTGAGTTTAGTCTTCATTCTCTGTGTGCTTTTCCTGTATACATTACTGACACCTTCTCCTTCTGTCTCCCCCGCCACCCCAAAGTATTCTTCTAGTGTTAGGCTTAAGTTAATTACTGCAGGCATTCATGACGAGGGATGTCTCAAGCTTGAAACATTCAGTAAAAAATTTGAAAAGTACCAATGTTGAGGCATACCTCTCAATATTGATCATGCAAGGTCTTGTCTGGGGTTTAAATATAGAATTTACCAAGGGTGTCAGTTAAAAACATGTTCAACTGCACAGAATAGAGTATGAAACCTATAGTTGGTTAAGCAGTAACAGGATTTAGTTAGCTGATGGTAAGTCCATGGGGAGGTACAGCAGTGGCTCACCAACGCCAGCCAGGACCTCGATTCGTTCTGTCTTGCTGCTCTGCCGACCTCAGCGAATTGCCTTTTTCACTCAAGACTTGTCATATCACATCGTGGTGAAAAAATGATTGTTGAATCTCTAAGCATTCGTCCCTATACAGCAGCTTTGGGGTAATATGAAGTGTGAAATATTTTCCAGAAGCTTCGTAGGGGAGTTCCCTTTATGTCTTTTTGGACAGAACTGCATCCTGGTCCCACGCTTGAAGTGATCACAGAGATGGGAGAATTGGCTTTAAGCCAGTTATTACTCATTTTCTAGAAGTGTGCACATTATCTGTCAAAGAAAATCAGGATTATATGGCAAAGAAGAGGGAATGGGCAACATGTTTGTTTACTTAAATAGTGATTGGAACTTGTTGGATAAAAATTAAATATAGAGCACGTGCAAAATTGCCCTCTAATTCTCCATGTAAATAGTGAATGGGGAACATATTTCTTCATTTTAGAGCCATCAAGTTCCATGTCTGAAAATTATTCTATATTCCTACATAACGTACTCTATTTGCAACCATTTACTTTACTACTGAACAAATTTCTTTTTTAACACAGTGACATGTGTATTTTGGCATTTTGAGAATATATGATAATAGGTATGGTATAACCAATGCTGAGCTTTTGGTTAGGTTCCATTTGCTGCGACCTTAATCCAGAAGACTGTAATCCCTATGAAAGTAAGGGCCTCCTCTCTCTCTTTGTTCCTAATCATTTCCTTAATGCTCTCTGAGTCCCTGGAATATAGTGGGTGATCAATACATTACTTACTGAGTAAATGAACCTCAGGCATAAGGGAATGACATTTTTGAACTGCTGTTACTTGCTCAGATAATAAAATGCTGTATGCTAGGGCAAAACTCAACATTTGAACCAAATAATAAAGCAGGTTTCTTTGTCTGCCTTTATCTTCCTATATAATTAAGAGGATTTAGTTGCATATAGTTTCATCAGATGGTTTTCATAAGTCAATAAGCAACTCCCTTCCGCTTCCCTAGACCAGCCCATTGCACAGTTAATGCCATCATGAAATACCAGAAGGAGAGAAGGAAGGCACGGGCTTAATGTTACTCATGTGTGACACTAGAGTCAAATGTCACCCTGCCTCCTCCTCCTTGATCTGCAAGGGAAAGGGAGGGTGTTGAGAATAGTAAAGGTCAACAGTCAATAATGAAAGAAATAGTAGGGAATTTCATGCAAGCTCCGATGTGCCTCCTTCTCTCCTTTCTTCTCACCTGGCCATGTAGTTAAGGGAAATGTTAACAGCAGGCATGTGATAAAGGGATATGTTCCGGAATATTGATATTTTCCCAAAGGAGCATGAATAATTAATTTGCTCTAGAAAACATACATCAAGCGGCAATAAATGTAAACTTGAGCCTATGCAAAACTCTTCTAAACCTAATTTTTACGTAATGAAACTTGCCCTAAAAGTTATGAACCACCTAAGAGAGGTAAGGGGATCAATCTGACTTCAAGGGCATAAACATTGAGTTGCCATTTGTACTGATTTTCAGATGCAATTTAAAAATTAATCCAGAATGTTCAGGTCATGGGTATTATGAAAGCTTTTTATTGTAATCCTAGACAAAACTTTATTATGCCATAAAGAAGTCAGGAGTCTTTAGCGAAAATTGTAGTTGACAGGAAAATAAAGTCGATTCCACTTAAAGCTAAAAGGTAGAGCAGGTCAGGAGATGCTTATATGTATCTTTTACTTTAGAGTGCATTTATAGCTCATGAAAGGAAGTAGATTGATATTCTTGAAGTGAACTTCTTTCGCTCATGTTCACAAAACCTGAGCTAGCCAGGTGGAAGGAAGGATGTTGAATTAAGCCTTTATTACTCTGCCTGGGGCACAGGAGCTGGTTTAAGCAGCCCAAGGATGAATGTGCAGTTCCACGCCGCCCTCTGCTGAGACCACAGATTTCCCTCCCTTAGCTTTCTCATCTCAGCTAAGGACTTAAATAAAAATATCTTGAATGCTACTGTTACTTGGAATCTCATGTCATTCTTCACTAGCCATTCTCAGTTGCTGGGAAGTCAACATACATTACCATCATCACATATTAAGAGAAGGACTGGGCCGCCTGGGTGGCTCAGTCGGTTAAGTGTCTGGCTTTGGCTCAGGTCAGATCTCACGTTCGTGGGTTCGAGCCCCGCGTCAGGCTCTGTGCTGACAGCTAGCTCAGAGCCTGGAGCCTGCTTCAGATTCTGTGTCTCCTTCTCTCTCTGACCCTGCCCTGCTTGCACTGTCTCTCTCTGTCTCTCAAAAATAAATTAAAAAGCACTAAAAAAAAATACTAAAAAAAGAAGAGAAAGACTATGGGGTACACGGAAATGCTGATTCAGGGTTAGGAGCCTTTCATCTGTGATCTTTGTCATCAAGGAAATTATGATTTATTAGAAAGATTTATAAACATAATTTGTCAGTGTTCTGTTTATAATGCCAGTGCATTCCTCCCAGGAAAAAAGAAACAGCATAAATGGAGATTAGCATCTTAGCTTGGTCCTTGGAGCCAGTTTACCCATAATGGAACCCAGTAATAAAACTGACCATCCTTTCATACCTTGCAGGTTCTGGGAGCAGATTTCCTTGTGCCTGGGAGCATTAGCATGGTGCTGGGCACCATTTTGAAACAGGCCAGAACTGTTTGGAATGCCTTTCTATCAGCATTGCTGGGGCCTGCTTCACCTGCTAGTAAGGTTTTCTCAGGCTTATGGTACCCAGTTGTCCTAAGGTTATTCTGTGTTCACTACCCTAAGTCCACCATTTGGGGAAAAGAGAGCAGTACAGTAACCTTCTTACCCTGCAAGAGCGCCATTGTTGAGAAATTTTCATACATTTTTTTTGTTGGTGGTGGTGGTGGTTGGTTTTGGTTTTCTGTAGGTTTGTTTGTTTTTGTTTTTGTGTGGCTTTTCCTGTTTTTTTTCTTTCTTTTCTTTTTCTTTTACAGTATCAAAATCCCAGCTCTCTCAGTACAGCTCAGTTCCTCTAGGGATTAAGGGAAAAGCAAACTGGTGGCATCAAGGCATACTACTGTGTGAATTATTAATAGTCTCTTTACCTACTCAGAAGAGTCACTTCCTAAACAAATGTTTGTTAAATCAGACAAATTTCTAACCAGAGTTACTTGTATTATTCCAGACACTGTAGCAAAAAAGAAAAAAAAAAGGCCAAAACATTTCTTAAATGTTTTTAGAAGACTGCTCAAAAATATTTATTGGCACTCTGGGCTATAAATGAAGACAGTCGTATCCCAGATTAATATGTGGGCACAAACACACATAAGAAAACTATAAACAAGGTATAAAGTGAAAGCTAGAAGAACAGTATGGAATATGGTGTAGGGGCTAAGAACAGAACAAGCTGTCTTCCAACTGTCCCCTGAAGGAAGGCGGCATGGGTGAGGCGCCTGGATAAGGCTGGGATGGCAGGGTGTGCTGAAGTCAGGGTGATAGTCTAGGATGGGCCGAGCGAATAGTATTAAGCACGAGCCCTACCGTGCTAGGCCAGAGGAGCCTGTCCTGCAGGAAGGTATCTCGAGAGTTGTTCTGTTGTGGAAAAAGGGAGGTTTGGAAGTCAACACCCGAGTACCTGACACTTTTTATACTTGAATTCTCTGCTCAACCCTATGAGCAAGTATCCTAGAAGGAAATCAAGGCTCAGCAAGATCAAGTAACTTGCTTGAAATTCTCTAGTTGGTGAATAGCAAGATCGTGATTGCGATCTTGATTTGCATGATGTTAGAGCCTGCGTTCTTATCACTGTGTAGCTTTTGCCTACTTATCCCCCATGGGGACTCGGCCCAACAGCCATGAGGGAGGGATGGGGCACTTATGAATATGTGTAAGTTGAGAATTATCCACATGTGGATGGATATACTTATTTAAATTCTGTGTAAATGAAGAAGACTACTAATGTTATTTTTCACAGAAATAGTGGCATAATTTAGCAAATCTTCTAATGGAGGGACTAGCACTGGAAACCCTCATTTTGAAACCAGTGGTACAAATAGCTCATTTTTAACCATTTTGAGTTCATTCAGAAACAAGGAGGGGAGCCTAGATGGCTCAGTCAGTTAAGGTCCAACTCTGGATTTCACCTCAGGCCATGATCTCATGGTTCTGAGATCGACCCTTGCATTGAGCTCTGAGCTAAGTGTGGAGTCGGCTTGGGATTCTCTTTCCCCCCCTCTCCTGCATTCTCATTCTCTCTCTCTTTCTCTCTCTCCCTCCCTCCCTCCCTCCCTCTCTCTGCCTCAAAATAAAACAAGTGAAGTTGCCTAGCACAAAATTATTCAAAAAAAATTATTTTTTTGCAAATGTGTCTAGTCTGTTTTTATAAAGACCTTTTCTATAAAATGCCTCACAATTCCGCAGAAATGCCTCTATTCACATGGTAGCTCTAGCATTTTTAGTCATTCTAGAGCCCAGCAGCTATGCCAAGGACTGGAGTTCCCCTTCATGTCCATCTCTTCAGTTGTACAATAACCTTCATCTTCTATCACATTATAGAAGTTTATTTTGTCTTTAGAGACAAGCATGTTTTCTGTTTTGGAAAGAAGTAGCCCGGATTACAGTTGACATTTGAACAGCACGGGCTTGAACTTCACAGATCCACTTATACGCAGATTTTTTTCTGATAAATACAGTGAAAAACTGTAAATGTATTTTCTCCTTCTTAAGCTTTTCTTAATATTTTCTTTTGTCTAGTTTACTTTATTGTAAGAATACACTGTATAATCCATATAATGTACATACTATGTGTTAATCGACTATTGATGTTACCAGTAAGACTTCTGGTCAACAGTAGGCTGTTAGTAGTTGACCATGGGGGGAGTCAGAAGTTACAGATATGTGTTCAACTCAACTGAATGGGCGTTGGCACTCCTAACCCCTATGCTCTTCAACAGTCAACTGTATTTTGTTGGGAGAGAGGGACCATTTGGGTGACACCATTTGATGTCACTTAAGTGCCTTCAGTTGGAGTGTGATCCCAGCTCACTTCCATTCTCTCTGGCCTGAGTTTTCAGTTGGGCATTGGCTAGGCTCATGGTGCTTCCTCTGCCCCTCTCATGGCCCCTTAGTACTTCCATTCAAGAGTGACTATCAGAAATTTTAAAAAATCAAAACTGGAGTAAACGCTCTTGGGAGACTTGTTGAGGAAGGAGATTAGAAGCATGTTTTTAGTCATAGGCAATGTGGGGATTGTCCATGGCTTTCTTGATTGGGGCTATCTCCGTGCTATTGTGATTAGGAAGCTTTGTCTGCACTTTCATTGTTGGTAGGGATTTCATAGCTAAAAATATTACTTGAATGTACTTTTTAGCCTATTTGTATTGTTAACCACTTTTATTCCGGAATGGAATTAGAATGATAGGGCCCTGAATGCAAACTGCTAAAAGACAGTTATCAAATATGTTTTATGATAGAATTGTTTTAATTACTTACTGAAGGTCAGTATGTATAATCATACTTACAGACCTATGTATTGTATTTAGCAAAGTAACCAACTAACTGACCAGTGCTTTGATAATCGTGAGTGTATTAACCAGTGAGATTTTTGCTCATTTCTAGATGTCTCTCGTATTCAAGTTCCAAGTAGGAATTTTTCATCAGTATAGAGTTTACAAACATCATTATAGTTGTTCCTGCCCATCCCCCATCTTTTCTTTTTTGCTTTGTTTTGTTTTTGGCTTGTTTGAAAAGAATAAACATAGTATTCTGAATGGTTACTTCTTTCCTTTTTCTGGCATCTGACCGTAAACTTAGTTATGCACAAACCTTCCTGTGCATTATGAGTCACTTGCTGTTAGCCTCATTTCTGATGAAATTGAATTTGTCCTTTTCTTTCACTGATGGGAATATCAGCTTATCGTGTTGGCTTCCTCCTCAAAAGGAGTTTGGTTGCTAGTGGCATAACTGGAGGGAATAACTTTATATCCTTTCATACAGTCTCTGGGTGGAATTATTGAAGGACAGAAGGTTTTTCTCTAGCAGGAGAGAGATGTTTCCCCCCTTGATACAGAAATCTCACACTCCAGGTCCTTTGACACATCACTGACTGTTGGAGAGCGTGGAGCCAGTGTTTACTGCTGGTTCTTTGCTGGTTCTTGGGTGTTAAACAGCCCTCCACTGCTTTTATTGTACCATTAATTGCACTTAATGCAGCTGCATTTCTAGTACGCTTGGCTAGGCTCTGAAAATTAAGTAGAGGGTACTTTGTTATAAAATTCACTGTAATGAGCTCTGGTGGGACAGGGTCTGTTAAGTTTGAAATTACCTCAGGCCATTTCTAAAGGACTTCTTAAAATATTTCACATCTATAAAAGTTTGTAACTAGATAAATAGCCACAGAGAGTGTTAGACCAGGCAGAGGGAAACCCACATATCTCCTTAGTGCATCTTTGAGAAAATGTGAACATTTTGAATATTTGAGAGTGGGCTTTATGGTCGACATTTTCCTCCGCCTCCCTATTCACTAAATTCCAACTTTTCGGCTCTCCTTACGTAAGCTCACCTTTAGCTATTTGCATCTTAATTTATATATACGGACCTTTTCCTTTCTTGGTTTTGGTTTTGAATCCAAATGAGACACCAAACTAGAATAAATATAGGACCCCTGTCTGGGTGTACATAAATTGGTTCAAGAAGAGGTCACACCTCTAAGAACAAAAACATTGAAGAGACAGCTGTAACTATTAGCCAATTAGTCTAATGTTACAACTACCAGCCAGAGCCTGAAACAGATTCCTGGTACCTGGCTAATAGATGCTTAAAATGACTTTAATTTCCCCAGTACTCCTGGGCTATGTGACTGACTGCTGTACTGCTCTGCACCTAATAAAATTTCCGATTGACTAATTTACCGGGTAGCTTTACCAAAACATCCAAGTAATCCGTACATACTCATTAGAGACCGGCTCAGAACATATTCTCTTAGGACTGATTTCAGAAACCTCGCTGGGATCAGCCTCACTGAGCTTTAGATGCACTGGCACAAATCGGGTGGAGGATCTTCTATGGTTTTAGTGCAGCAATTTATCTGAGTTTTGTAGTTAAAGTTTGAGCATGAGGTAATTAGAGCCCTCCAAGCTTGAAATTCATGAACCTTATTCCCCCTTTAATAGACTTTACACAAGCTTGCCAAGCTCACCGTTTGACTGATAGTATATACGGAGGCTTTGTTAAAAGCCTCTGGTCAAAATGTAGTTTTAGAAATTTCCGAATTGGTTTCCTTTTCTAGGTAGCTCTTACGTATGTAAGCAGGGAAGACGGCCGCCTATTATTACGGAGGGTCGGTCAGCAGTCTGTTGTGCCCTTTGGAAATACTCACTCGTCAATAATCAAATACACGCAGCCGGGCAGCACCACACCTGCTGTCCAGATGGGTCTGACAACAAACACGACACGACCAATCAGGACTGGAGAGGAGAGGGGGCCGAACGCCGTGGGTCTGTTTGGTTTCCTGCACTGTTTATCCCTCCTGGCAAAAAATGGAAGATAACCTTTATGCCGCTACCACTGCTGCTGCGGCAGGCAGGGCTGGAGCGCACATGGCTCTGCACTGGGAGCCGTAATTCAGTCAAGCTTCCCAGTACCTACCTTGGATACATTCCTTAAGAAGTTGAGAACAGAAGTATATATTTTGAAGTATATACATGGCCACATACATACCTGCTTCTACATATACGTGGGCATAGATATTCGAATGCCCCATGCTATCACATCACCTTTCTCCATTTGCTTTTCAACATTTTTTAAAATGTTTATTCATTTTGAGAGAGAAAGAGAGAGAGAGAGAATGAGGGGAGGAGGGGCAGAGAGAGAGGGAGACACAGAATGTGAAGCAGGCTCCAGGCTCCACACTGTCAGAACAGAGTCCCATGGGAGGGTCGAACTCAGAAACCCTGAAAATATGACCTGAGCCGAAGTCTGATGCTTAACCGACTGAGCTACCCAGGTGCCCCACTCAGTTTACTTTTATAAAAGATTATTAGGCTAAAAATTGACACTATATCAAAGTTTAACAGTAGTCTTGAGGATTTCATGTATGCCAAAGTGTTCTATCTCCAGTGACTGTTTTCATTACTCCTGTTCTGTTGTGTTTTCTTTAAATGTTTATTTATTTTGAGAGAGAGAGAGAAAGAAACAGAGCCTGAGTAGGCGGGGGGGGGGGGGGGGGGGGGGGGCAGAGAAAGAAGGAGGCACAGAATCTGAAGCAGGCTCCAGGCTCTGCGCTGTCAACACAGAGCCTGATGTGGGGCTTGAACACATGAGCGAGATCATGACCTGAGCTGAAGTCGGACACTCAACCAACTTAGCCAGCCAGGTGCCCCTCATCACTCCTGTTTGTGAACAAGGCCACAACATGTGATTTATTGAGCCAGATCTGCAGAGGTTTTGTTTCTGGCTTTTTGTTTTTCACATGATTTCCAGAATACACATCTTTGAGAAAAGAAAGGGAGCTAACAGTTTATTACTACCATATCCGTGTCAAATACTGGGCTAGGCACTTCACACACATTATCTCATTTAATCCTTAACCAGCATGCTGGTGTGGGTAGTATTATGTTCATCTTTTTGGTAACCATATTTCTCCCAGATCTTGCTAACTGACTCAAGGTCACACACAACCTAGGAGATGACAGATAAGTTCTATTTATATTATATCGCCTTACTGACTCCCTTTAATCTTCCTCATCAAAAGCATTTTTACCAGCACCCGTTTTTATTTTGCTGCAGAGAGATTTTCAAAAACCCAGATTGCATTAAGATGTATTTACTCCTTACTGTTGACTAGGTCTATGCTAGAAAATGGTCGCAAATATTGATATTGGCCCTTTGCCGCAATTCTTTGGACAAGGAATTATTACCTCATTCTATGGACGGGGAAACCAAGGCCCAGATGTCACATGTTTTACCCTTGTTCACCAGCTGGCAAATGACACAGATGAGACTAAAAGTAAGGCTTTTGTTCCTAAAATGTATGCTCTCTCTACTAAACTACAGCTGTCTGCTCATCTTTTTAAGTACTCCTAAATACTCAGATGAATAAAAACATGAAGACCCTTTGATGAGTATAACAGAGGACAGAGCTAGACCCAGAGTGAGATGCTAACTATGGAATAGGTTCCATAGTCTGAAAAAGTAACATCAGTAAATGAGGCAAATACACTTCTGAAGATAATACATAGAGCTTACTCTGACTCTCAAGGGTGGGCTCAGGTATGAGGACAAAAGAGGAAGTGGCAGCAATGCCACAAATAAAAGTGGCCCAAGAAAATAAGTGACTGCATAGTCCTCAGTTTTTAGAAGCCCTAAAATACACTGTCTTCAAAGGGAAGAAATGAGGAAAGCTAAGAGGCGTGAGTTCAAAGAGACAGATGGGCATTTTGTATTTTCTTCTGAGTGCCAAGAGTGAGATTTGTTTCAACAATATTTTTGGAATTCCAGGAGACATGATCTCTCTACCTTGCCATCTAGCTGTTTTCTGTAAGACATAATTCTTGGAAAACAAGGCTTTGTTCTCCCCTACACAGAGCAGTTCTTGGTTTCTTTCTTCATTGGCTTTATCAAAACTCATTCAATAATGCAGAAGGAATATGAGGTCCTTTGCCCTTTCAATTGCTTTTCTAACAAATAAAGGCACTTTTGTTTTCTCTGATTATTTAATATTCTTTTAGTTCACACCTGGGTATATTAATAATCTGTTGGAATAGTTGCCTATGGGTATTTGACAGATCTTGGCTGCAGGGAAGAATTACTTATTGCTCTTGTAATCTAAGAGCTATAGGGACTCCAAAAACAACTCCAGGCAACTTCTCCATTTACAACATTTAAAGGTGACAGCCATCGTAAGAGGATCAAAGAAAGAGAGACTGGTAACCAAGTGGACCAAGAAAGATCATCTTCTTTGATGAGTGGAAGGCAAGATGGTATTGGTAGTGTGAAGAGAGGGGAAGGCCTTAAAATTGCCCTTTCTATAGCATGTTGGCATCTTTGTAAGCCCATGGAGATAGAGAGTTTCATATTTTCATGAAATTGGAAGGAAAGTCACTCCAGTGGTAGAGACCTAGATCTTAGGAAAAAGTGCTTGATTTCCTGACTTACACAGTGGAGAGAAGGAAGAGTAAGCCTGCTCTGAAATGATGAGCCTGAAGGAGCAGCCAAATGGAGACTCCAGACCCTACAGGGAAAAATGATGGTTTCCAGAGAACAATGATGGCTTGGTTTAGATGCATTTAGATATATTTCCCTATAGAGATATACTTCTGAATGCAAATCATAGATGACTATGTTGTTTGACTGTCATCTAGAAGAACTTGTTCTGAAGCTGAGATCCTTTTGGCTGGATGAGGAACCTCTCCATCAAGCATCATTTTTGTAGATTCAGGTTATAGTAAGATAATCATTTTTTTTTAAGTTATGTGTTACCTATTTCTCAGCCTAACCTAAACTCTGAACAGTTCTGTAGCTTCTTTAAGGTTGTCCATCTTCTATATCTTGTGGCTGTTGCTTGCTGCTTCTTCTCAGGGTATAAACATTCTCATATCACTCATTTAAAAAGTTTTGGGAATGGCTGGATGGCTCAGTTGGTTAAGTGTCTGACTTTAGCTCAGGTTATGATCTCATGATTCATGAGTTCAAGCCCTGCATGGAGCTCTCCGCTGTCAGAGGAGAGCCGATTTCAGATACTCTGTCTCCCTCTCTCTCTGCCTCTGTCTCTCTCTCTCTCTTTATCTCTCAAACATAAATAAACATTAAAAAAGTTTTCATCCTGGGTATCCTCTCACTTCTATCCCTTGCTTGTCCTTTTGCCCTTATTCTCCTTCTTTTCACTTACAAATGTCTAAAAAAGGAACTTAAGGTGTGTAACTCATGGTTGTCACCTCTCATTTATTGTTCAGTGGATGGCAGCACCTCCACCCAAGATCATCACTGCATTTGACATAGTTGAAGAATCATTCCTTTAAATGTTCTACTCTTCTTCTTTGTAGGTAAAACACTATCACGTCTTTATCCACCTCCTGCCCATCTAATGGTTCACTCTCGGGCTCTTTGCTGACTCCCCTTTCTCTCTACAAATGTAGCTGTTCCCCAGGCTCACCTCCAGCTCTGCCTTATTCTGCCCTGTTGTGGCTTCTCCTCCTACTGTACCCTGATGACTTGCAGCCTCGTTCTCATCTATGCCATGCCTCTCCACGGAGCCTCAAGTCTGCCAGACCTCTCCTCTCATAAGGCCTGTCCTAAAGATACCTCCATTTCAATGTCCCATCTTCTTAGCACCTTCTCTTCTAAATGTCCTGTTGCAGGCAATGATTGAACCATCTACACTGTTTGCTGCCCAAACACCTGGGCTTCACACTTGACTCTTCTTCCATTAATAGTCCATTGCAAACTCTCCCAAACTCACTTCTAAATGCTTTTAGGACTGAACTCCTCCCTACAGTCTTTCTAACGTATTTTCTGGGATTAATTTATCATCATCACTTGCCTAGACTCTTCAGCAGCCACGTTTTCATCTTCCCTGCACACACGTTTCTGCCTCGTACAGCACTACTATGTTGCTGGCACACTCATGTTCCTCTTCTACTCAGACTCTTAGAATGGACCCCAGCTACTGTGTGTAAGTTACAAACTCCTTTGCAGTGTTGGTGAGGCCATTTGTGGCTCAGCCTATCAACATGACATTTCTTTCCCTACAAAGTAACTCGCACGTCTACCTCAATTTGTGCCATTGTGTTTGTTATTCTCCCTGCCTCAACCATACCTCTCACCCCTGCCAGTCTCTGGCTTGGATTCCTGGAAAATTTCTACTCATTTCTATCCCAGGTATCCTCTTCTCTCTTAAGTTTTTGAATTTCACTGAAGTTAGATGCTCTCTTTCCTGAGATCTTCCAAGTGAACAATTATTTTATGACAGTTTATATTTTTCTCTTCTCAGCATCTGAACTCTGTGGCAATACTGATTCTTTGCCATTTCCTGAACCTGACCATTGTCTCCCATCTCAGGTACTTTATACTTTGTCTCCCCTTCACCTGGACATCATATCACTCCATTACTTTATCCATTATCTCTACTCAGATATATTGCTAGAGAGGTCTTTCCTGATTTTTCTGTGTAATCCAGAAATCCCTACCACTTTTTCCCCTTCTTCCCTTTATTTTTTCTTCATGCTACTTACATAACTAGGTGAGTGTGTACTGTTGTTGTCTGACCTGCTCCCCTCTCCCCGAGAGTCAGCTCCATGCAGTCCTGTTTGTCTGATTTGCTCACTTTACTATGGCTTATCACTTGAGTGCCTGGCACTTAGTAGGCCCTCAATTAATATTTAGACAAGTGTTTGAATTGTATCCTTTCCAACCGACATAATAGTTGGCACAGAGTCAACGCTCAGTAAAGGTTTATTAAAAGAATAAACATGGAGTATGCGTTTGACCGTGGTTAAATAAATTGCCATGTCTGAACCCACTAAACTGAAGAGCCCAGTAGCTTCCTGGAATAAAAGAATCAAGACAGCTGGAAGACAAATAAAAATGACTGGCTAGTGGCAAAGTCCATTCTCATCAGAATGCTGGTTCAGTTATTCAGTTCAGATTTTTGGCAAGTGATGCAGATTCTTTTTCAGAAAATGTTGATTGATTGCACAGTTGTACCCACTTCATTTGCAAACCTTCATTATCTCTTTTTCCTTTCCTCCCTCTGTCTGCATTTAGAAGGGGAGGAGCTGTGTATAATTCTACAAAGCAATTTTTGTGAATAAACCCAACTTACTGGCTGCGGCTTTCAGTCTCGTGGTTCCACACAGAATACAAGTGTCTGCTTTAGTTGTGTGTTCTCTCTTGCCTGGGTCTCTTGCATTCATTCATTTGAGTATTCATTTGATTACTTACTCATTCATTCAAGGAATCATTTGTTCAGTTGCCTTTAGTGCCAGCCTGGTACAGGATATATGTGGATACTTGGCTGTTGTCTAAAGCAAGCATTCTTGGCCTGAGGTCGGCGGATGGGTTGGAGGGGCTCTCTGAGATTTTTGTAATTGTATACACAAAATTTGTGTTGGAGTATTACCTCAAAAAGAGAGTTTGTTTAAACAGCTCTTTACTCAAAGGAAGCAGCGTGTTAAGCACCTCTCATAGAGAGAGGATTGAGCTGAGCTTTAAATCTCAATACTAGGTCATAACATTAGGGGTTTTCTCCTTGTTAAGTTTCATGGTGGTGGGGAGGATGAAAGCAAATGCTTGTGCGAGTTCTTAAGTCTAGGTCTGACAGTCTTGTCAGCCTGTTTACTGTCTCTACACTCCAAAAAGTGCCCACATTTCTTAGTTTCTAACTCTGCCTCAATCATAGATTCTCTAGGCTCCCAAGAGGCAGATGGCTATGATGATGCAGACCTTGATCTGCTAACATAAGCAAGACCTAGTGCCTGCTCATTTACCATTGATAATTGTTTGGGCTTTTGTTTATATGAAATCAGAAGGAAGATGGTGGGGTTGTAAGAGCTGATTTGAGTTTCCAGTGGTGGCGGCTGTGTACATTTACCTAATCAAGTTATGTCTGAGGCATTCAGCGTCTTAAAATGAATGCCAATTACTGCTGGAATAGGCCATGAGTGAATCCTTCAAAGGAAAATTCAGTGGGCAGTTGCTGACACTCAGTGAATTGCTGGCTCTTTGCCCAAGTATGTGTGAAATGTTTGCACTGGTTTGAGGCCCTGATTGCAGTTGGCTCACAGGGTTTGTGGTGACACTGTAGATTTGATATCCTGCCACAGGAAAGGCAGAGACTGGGGACAACATACAGAGAAACAAAATATTCCTAATATTAAAAATAATAAGTCCTAAGTATTTCTAATGCTTAGGCAAAATATAGTCCCAATATTCTGTTAAAATTGAAATAAAGATAGAGATTTAGAAAAGTTGTCTTTGGCCTACCCTCTGCTTTTCATACCATGGAGGAGAAAGGTGATATGTCCTGAATGCCTCCCTTGGGCTCAGTATCTATAATGTTCATTTGTTCACAGACACTGATTGTGCACCCTCTGAGTTCTGGGCCCTATTCTAACTATCAAGGTTCAATAGTACACAGAACGATTTCTCCAGCTTTGAAGGTAAAAGGCCGGTGGAAGAGAGAGACAATATGTGAATAAGTTCCAGAAAGAAAATCAAGGCAGGGCAGGGGTTGCCACATGTCTCACATAGGAAACAGTGACCCTTCTGATAGAATGGGAAGTTGGGGTCCACAGAGCCTAAGTTGTTCAAGACCACCCAGCTATTTAGAGATAAATGGAGGACTTAAAAATGGGCCAGCCTGACTGCAGAACCCGAAACCTTTGCTCTGTTCATAACTGTCTGCCATTGAATTCTTCCTGCAAACAGAGGGCAGGTAGCATTTGGGGAAGGAATCAGACATCCTACAATAAGGACCTGCATCACTATCATCCCTTTCAGAACTCCCCAGGTGATGTGACAGCCCATTTGGTGACTGAGTCATCTCATACAACGCTATTCTGGGTGGCGTGGTGTGGGTGTTTGCTTCGGGGGCTTTGACATAAGCCATGGCATTTACATATTTCAGGAGTAGTGTGAAGTTAGGGTTTTCACACCAAGCCAAGTGGACCTTCATCTTCATTGGTGTAATCATGTGACTATTAAGCAATAGTATTGAGCCTCAAGAAGATATTGTGGTGAGGGGTGGAGGAGTACCCAGCCTCGCAAGTGACTGTAGGAGTGTGACAATCCAGTGGTGTTGGAGTGGGCAAGATGTTGAGTCTGCAGCCTTGCTTTGCATTAACTGCATTAACGTGCATTTGTCCTTCACATATGACCAGTGCATCCCAGAATCTCTTTATTTTTCAGTATATGATGCCAAAGCAAGTGCTCAGGGTCTCGACTGCTGTATTTCACTGTCCTTGTGACCTCATCTTCCATACCCTGTTCTTCCATACCTCTTCTCTGAGGCTTTTCCTGCCTCCATTTTCCCCATCCCCATCCTGAGTTGAGTTGGTAGTTGCACATTTATTACATTTTATTTCATTTGTTGATGTGTCAGTCTCTCCCCTAGACCCTGACCACCTGGAGAGTCAGGGTGGTGGTACCTTTTCATTCAAATATTCTGTAACAGTGCCCCGCACAGAGCAGAGCCTTAACACATATTTTCCATGGACACTTTTAGCTTTCTTCTGCTGACATAAAAAGAAAGCATCTAGAAATGAAAATAGGAGCCTGGCTTACATCTCCAGCACCTAGGTCAGCGAGGTTAATATCTTTCATATTGCTAAGTGTTCACAAAGTTCTGGACGAATAAATGTAATACCATAGCCTGAGATGCTTAAGCTTTGGAAATTGATCAGAATGACTCTCAGGCGGGTCCTATGATAAGCAGAGCATTGTGTCCTTTGGGCCAACACTCCAGGGCTTCGAGGAACTATTTATGTTGACCATACTTTTGGCAGAAAGAAAGTCACTAAATGCACTGCCAAGCATTGATGTGGCACAAAAAGAGGGGGTATAGGGGAGAAAATACAAATATGATTGAATATATGAATGGATGAACAGGGAAGAGAAGAAGGAGAGGGCCAGAGACTTTGCCTTCTTCCTCCCACAAGCCACTTCCTGCCCATCCAGCGTTTCTTAGCTCCCTGTCCTATCAGTGGCCTAGGAAAGCCTGAAGGATGAATGGAGCATTAGACTAGAAGTAATAAGGTTGTGTCTGACTTACTTCAGAATTTGTAGCAGATGTTACAAATGTCATAACATGAAATTTTGAGATCAGACTTGGGGGAAAAATCACGATAACAGATGTGGACCTGTTCCTTTTACCATTGACCGCTGACCTACATCGTACTGATTCATGGCTAATCTCTACCCCTTCCTGTTGGGTTGGGATCATGCCTCTAACAGTCTGTTTGCCCCTGAGGTCAGAGGGGGTGACAATGATATGGGAGCAGTCAACTGAAAAGATTTTAAGAGCATTTTCAAAATGAAAGTACAAGCCTTGTATTTTCTCTCCAGACCCTACTGAGGGAGCAAACCAAATCCAGCCCCCATTAAAAATTTAAAATTCTCAAAATATTTTCAGCTTATTAGCGAGGCAGTTTATTTCTATCAATTAAAAGGCAAGTATTACACTTTACAGAGTTACTCTGGCATTAAAATCTCAAATTTGATGAGATCTCTTTTTCCCTTTAAGAGCTGCAATCAGAGAGTACTTGGTGTCCTTTTTATAAACTATGCACTTTAATTCGTGAGAACACACAGCATTTCTTCTCAACAAAGACTAGGCGATTTGTAGAGGAAAGAGGTCATTGGAAGAAGAGGAATTTGAATAAGAACAAAAACAATAACAACAACAAAAGAAGAAGCTCAGAACTATAGCCTGCACATTGTGCTCAGGAAGCCGAGGCTTTTCGTACATCAGGCACCTGTTCAGGGTCTGAGCCCCAGCCAGTGTCTGTGTGGCACATTTGGCTTCTGTCACACAGAATGGTCTCACTCAGTGGATTGCTTCTTAAGTCATCTTTGTATGCCTACTACCTAGAAGAGAATTTGCCACATAGTAAGGGTCAGTGTGTGTTTATTGCTGTAGCCTGAAGCCAGAAATAGTTTGTCTTCCGGCTGAGTTCATGTTAGATAAAAATCAAGACTCCCCACCACTCAAAAGACTTGCCATCCTTCATTCTGAAGTCACTTTAGAACTGCCGCACTCTTAAAGCTTCCCCAGGTGGAGAGGGAGTGTGAGCCACCATATTCCATGTCTCTGCTGGGAATCGAAAGATGGGAATCAGTCATGATCGGTAACCTTCCTACCTTTATTTATTTTGTAAAGAAAAGAGGAAATGCTCATACCCTTTGGTGTGCAAAGAGGATTAAATAGTTAACTTTCAACCTGGCACCCCAAAGCAACCTGTGTAGCAAGGCGTTGAAGCCAGGAAACATTTTGAAAACACTTGGATGTTTTTAAGTTAATGTTGGACTTTAAAAGTGCCCTCTTTTTATTTACATTTTTATTTTGACATGACGAAGAAAGTAAAATTGGAATAATCAAGTAACACCATCTTCCGTTCTTGGAAAGTCCTGTTGGGATTTCTAACACACATTTCTTCATCTGTTGTCCAATTTGATGCTCTGCTCTTCTCTGCTGTGTCTTCTGAAATCTCTTAAGGAGTCCCCCTCATGAACCCCAGCAGGGTCTGGATCACACCTGCATCTTCATGAGGTTTCTGTCCAAGAGCTGTTGATGTTAGAGCTTAATCATTCCCTCGGGTGCTGTCACTCTACGCAGCAGCTTAACCCATCACCATAGGAATTTCATTGTCAACTGGAAGTTTGGGTTCTCCCATGAGGAATGTTAATCACACTTTCTTGTAGCCCTTACGAGGGACAGATAGTAGTTCCAACAGTAACTCCCAGATTGTCAGAGAAGGGCTATGTTTCCTTTTCCCCAGCTACAGATGGAGAAATACCTGCTTTGGTCACTAGAAACTCTGGTTTCCTTCAAGGAAAAGGAAGGCAGGGTGGGGAGAGTCCATCTTTGAAGGGAAACAATGGAGTGAAAGAAGTCCTTGTAACTTGTTGTTGACCAGAGATGCAGAAGCATTGTCCAGACTGATTACAGCTTTGCCTGGGTGCTCGGTCCCTTTGAGATGACTTTACCATTTTGATGTCAAAAAAGATAAGGACAAGTCTTTCAAAATCATATGGCCACTATTTAGTTCTTCAGAAGATAAGTGCATGATGTACAAACCCCAGGCTAAACAAATTTATTAAAGGTTCCCTGTTTTCCCCTTGGTTCTTCTGGTTTAAGCCATATAGATAGTCCTCCTCCCCACCCCCCCTGTTTTTTAGAAAAGCAGTTGTGGTTTCTTTTTTCCAAATTAAGTAATGTATTTATATGTATTAATACTTTCACAGTCATATCATCTTTAATGCTTTTGGCTAATGCATTCAGTCCATACTTAAACTGTGGGAGAAATTTAAATATGTGTTGCATCAAAGAATTTTTAAATCAGCATAAGACTTCTTAGAGTTTCAATTATTTTACTCCTTTTTGTCTAAGTTGGTAATATAATATGTTCATAGGTTCTGGAATATGAATTATAAAGATGTATTTTGTGATGTTTAAAATTTACTAGGGAGCCCAGGTGGCTCAGTTGGTTAAGTGTCCGACTCTTGATTTTGGTTCAGGTCATGATCTCACAGTTGGTGAGTTTGAGCTTTGCATTGAGCTCTATGCTGACAGTGTGGAGTCATCTTGACATTTTTCCTCTTTCCTTCTCTCTCTGCCTCTCCTGTGTGCTCTTTCTTTCAAATAATTTTAAAAAATAATAAAATAAAAAGTTACTAAATATGGGGCATTTGGGTGGTTCACTGGGTTAGGTGTCAGCTCAGGTCATGATCTCATAGTTCATGGGTTTGAGCCCCGCATTGGGCTCTGTGCTTACAATTCAGAACCTGGAGCCTGCTCCAGATCCTGTGTCTCCCTCTCTCTCTCTGCCCCTCCCCTGCTCATACTCTCTTTCTCTCAAAAGTAAATAAACCTTAAATTTGTTTTAAAAAATTACTAAATATGAATTTAAAAATAAACCTGAAATGCACGATTCCTGAATACAGGAGGCTTTCTTTATTACACCTATTGTTAATCATTCACATGGCTGATAAACAGTGCTTTTTCCCATTTCTCCTCTCTGGTTATCTGTATTTTAAAAAGCAAAAACTAATATTGGTGAAAATATATTGGAAAAGCTTCATTATTATTTATTTTAAGATATTTACGGAAACATCATATGTTATGTTAGGGGCAACAGAGTTTTCAGTGACGGTGCAGCAATATTGGTTAAGTTGGTACCAAGCTCTACTTTTTCCAGTATCCCCTCTCCTTCCCAGCCTGAAATTGCCTTGGTTTCTAAGCCATGCACAACCAATGAGGGGTTGATGGTTGAAAGGATGCAATTTGTGATATGGGCGGTAGGAAAGTTGAGAGAACCAGTTTCAGAATAAAGATTTGGTCCCATATTAAATGAAACATAGAAATTGTTATTTTGATAGGGAAACACAGGCACACACACTCTCCTCATCAACTTCTGAGGCTCCTGGGAAAACCCTTCCTGGTTTCTCTTGCCCTACAGTGAGAGAGGCTAATTGAGATTCTTCAAGGGAAATCCCTTTTCTTTTCTCTGGTAGCCATGGAAAGACTCATTAAGCATTCTGTAGTCTATTCTTTCCCAGACTCTGACTTTGCTTAGCCCAAGTGCTAACGCCCAGGGAGTGATGTCCGAGATTCCATTAAGCCTGCCCTTTCGTCCTCCCTACCCCCAACGCTTAGTGTGGGAACAGAGCTTTGCCCCTTGAAGGATGAGTTCAGAGAGCAGCCATAAAACTTGCGTTTTTACTGGGTGGATGATTCCGTTCTTGAAATACTACCTGCATTTACCCATTTTGTCATTCTGCTCTCCATGGAGGTGGGCTGGATGTGAAAATGTCTCTGATATGGTCTTTCCTACTTGGCAATGACTACTTCTTCCTGATAAAACGATCCTTTGGAAATCCTGCCTCACCATGTCATACTCATGTTCACTTGGAATATCTTTTGCAAATGATCTCCAAAATGATAAGCCCCTTTCTCTCTCCTGCCTGTGGTTTACCTTCCCATTGTGAACTGTGCTGGTGAGGAGCCTGGGCAGCTCCACCCTTTCTGGAAGTGGGGGGTGGGGAGAGTTGTGAAGGGAAAGGGCAGTGCAGGACACAAGGCAAGTAGGGCCCTAGACTTTCCCCCCTTTCATTATGTGTGTCCACTGAGCTGTCCTGTTTCTGCTTTGTAATGCGTTCTTCTGTGGCAAGCTGACCTTTTGGCTGAATAGGTCAAACTCCCACTGAGCGCTAATCCTCAGCCTTCCTGGCGATTGTGTATCCCCGAAGGTGACAAGCACGAGATAGGAATATGACTGGGGGTGTGTGGTATATTTCCCAAAAGAGGGATTGTCTTTTACTGCACCAAATTAATTCTCAAAGACCACCTCACAAGGTAGGCAGAGTCTATGTTGGAACATTTTTGCCGACATTGTTGAGGGACCAAACTAATTTTTCAGATTGTGGTTTCCTTCCATGTCTTCCATTTTTTAATGAGAGAAAAGTCAAATTCACAGTTGTCGTGATTCATCATATCTTTTTAGATTCCTGAAACAATCTGCATTTCTCTGGTTGATTTTTAAAAATCCCTCTCCTGATATATTTCTTGCATTTAAAGTCTCTCAAAATTCTAGGTGTTTTATTTTTAACCCTGGAAAAACATGAGTGTTGCAGTGTTTGTTGATGATGATGTGCTGGTCCTAGGTTGGTTTTGAATTGCTTAAAATTTTCTTTTGGACTGTTGATAAGGTTTTATAACACCAACTACCTTACATTAGTTAGTGATTTTCAACAGCAAGTTGATACTCAGTAAATACTGAATCAGATTTGAAGTTGAATTAATGTATTGTTATTGTTTTTTCCTTCAACTGTTTGCATAAGCTGTTCAATTTACACAATTCTCACGTTTCACTGTCAGTGAGTTAGGGACACATTATTTACAGATAAGGGTTACATGTTCTATTTATTTAGCAATGTGTTGTTTTGCTGTTTTGTTTTGTTAATTTGATTAGTGCTCTTTAAATTTCAAAAGGTAGTGTCTAACTGAAGAAACAACTAAGTGAAGTATGTCTGTAAATGAGATAAAACAGTGACCCATTCATCAATAAGTGTATATTGTGTCTGGACAATCCAATAGTTTTAGAAACCATTAATTTCCAAACCTCAAAAATCTGAAAGAGCTTCATACATAAGCAATGTATTACTTTTCTGAAAATGATGGACCTCATTGAGGACACATCTCTTCAGTTTTTTTAGGCATTAATGACACTCTGTTAGTGAAATGAGATGAACGTAGAGGAAGAGAGTAACTGCATTTGCATTGTTCCTGAGTTACCAAATTATTGTCTCCATTCTCCAAATGCAATAGGATAGAAAATACAAAACAAGAAGTGCATATTTAACATCTATTTGTTA
The DNA here is from genome assembly GCF_006229205.1 of Suricata suricatta. NCBI lineage: Eukaryota > Metazoa > Chordata > Mammalia > Carnivora > Herpestidae > Suricata > Suricata suricatta. Next base: position 61,267,297 of record NC_043708.1, on the reverse strand, counting down.
CCAGTAATGCTGGAGTCAGAGCTGGGCTTCTACCGGGGGCATAATGGGCTCCTGTTTAACATATTTATGTTGGTTGTAAAATTAGGAACTGTCATTACAGCCCCACATCACCTGCATAAGTGCACAACATATAAATCAAGAGAAGTTCCAGTGCCATAAAAATGCCATTGGATAGAATAGCCTGAAACCACTTACAAGATACTTGTGTGATGCTAGCATGTACTGGGATGCGCGCTCCTGATTCTAGAGGACCTCAGGAACAAAGAAGGTACCTTGCAGGTAGGGCTCATGGATGTAAGACCTGATGAAGACATGTGGGACCCCCCAGGCTGACTAATAATTTTTTAAATTACAATCCCTTATTATTTATGCATTTGCAGTATTTACTTAGAGAATAGCCTGAGCCCTAAGTGAAGAAAAGGCAGGAAAAGAAAGGCCATCAATGGCCTGGCTTGAATAACCCCCGCAGCACATCACTGAAGTCCATGTTCCTATCCTTCCAGAAGGCAGTCGGCCTGCCATCTGTTGTTACTGGAGCATGCCTCTTGGGCCTCCTGGTAAATACGCCTCTCCTTATATTTGCTATGATGCTCGAGGGTCCTCGGGGCGCTGGTGGCTGTTGCTCTCCTGGCCTTCTTCTGAAGCCAGCTTTCTGTAGAACAGTCTATGTTCTCTCACACCAGCCCATTAATTCTATGAAGCGCAGTGGTTTATTTTGAACTTGATCATTGGAAGTCCTGAAATGCCCATAAATTATGAACTATTATTAATAAGGAGCTTTCTAAAGCCTACTGACTGCCTCAAAAAGAGAGTGGACACTTTTGAAGTTTTTCAACCCCCCTCCCTCCCAGAAGCTCCCCCCCAACAATCTTAAAAAAATAAAAAAAGACTGCAGATTTTATTCATGTGGGATCATTCACACCAAGCTACCATAATGTGCAATTAACACTCTAGAAACTGAAAACAGTATTCAGCAAGACAGCTGCATTATCAAAAATGCCAAAGGAGTTTTGAAGGGAGTAATGTGCATGTTAGAATAGGAATTTAATCAGAAATGTGCACATACACACACAGTAGTAGTGTCTTAAATATATCTGAATCTTAAATTTTTAAAAATCCCAAGTCTACACTTATAGTAAAGATTAATGTTAGGATAGAAAACCGAGTTTTCTATTTTAAAATTATTGTGTGTTTTGCTTCTGAAGCAAATGAGGAAGTTGGAATAGAGATTTCTAAGATCCCTTCCAGCTGGAATATTCTTTGATAATAATCACTCTTCAATTATATTTTATAAATTTTCCCATTGAAAAAAAAATGCCCCTTTTATTTCCTCTTGCCAGTCATAATGGTACTTAACACCCATGCTATTTTCAAAATGCCTTTCAGACACTAACTCACAATTGCAGGGGTAGACAGCCTACTTCTGCACAGCACAATAATCATAAGTACATTTATATTATAAACCCTACTAAGCTACGGATCCAACTGACTGACTTAGTAACGGAAATGAAGCAGAATTAGCCCAGCAGCATTTTGCTGGAATTTTCTTGTCAACTAGCTAAAAGTGTGTTTAGAAGCGAGAAGGTGGGGATTTGGGTTTTTTTATTTCTTTCAATTCATAGTGTGTGGGTTTGAGGAAGGTAGAGGTTCACAATAACATTTTCAAGAAAAGCAGGAACACTTGATAAGTTGTTGGAAATAAGGAAAAGATTTAAATATATCTTTAAGAAATTATGGTAACACGGATTTTTATGTTGAGAACTTGAAAGAAAGAGAGAGAGAGAGAGAGAAGGAAGAAAGAAAGGAAGGAAGGAAGGAAGGGAGGGAGGGAGGGAGGGAGGGAGGGAAAGGAAAGGGAAAGGAAAGGGAAAGGAAAGGGAAAGGAAAGGATACCCAGAACAGATTTGAAAGCACATCGTGACCTCATGCAAAAAAAAAATTAGCGAAGGAAAGATGCCTGATCCTGGATCAGACAAATACCCTGCATTAAGCTCCCCTTTGTTGAGCATTAGTGGGGGCTCCTCCAGTGCAGTCGTCAGTGGACGCATGGAGGGCGTGCAGCAAGGGAAGCCCCCAGGAGAAGTTAGGAGGAGACCAGGAGTATTCAGTTAAGAAACCAGTCACTGACCTGGTGAGGCACGTGCAAGGTAGGAGTCCACCTGGGCTTCGTGTAAGTCCTGGAGGAACAGTTACACGTGAGTGTTGGGTAAATATGAGATCCAGCCATCCTGAGACACTTAACGCTAGTGCAAACAGTCACTAATGGGAATCTCTTATCCGACATGTTGCGCTTATTAAATTGTGATAAAGTTATTGCACTAGAACATAAAAAATTTTTCCTGTTTGCTTTTTCCTAGCCTAGAAGATATGAAAAGTTTAGGTCTCGGGGGAGGTGGTGCAGGGGGTGGGGGAGACATATGCTTTAAAAATGGCAATCTTTACATTTGAAGAAAACCAGTTTACTCATTTGTTTTAAAGGAGTGTGTAAATGTCCCTGTTTTTGCTCCATTGGAGGAAAAACAGTTCAAAATGAAAATTTAAAAGGACAGAAGTCTGAAGGCAGTTTTTAGAGTTTGCAGAAATTAATAGTCTGAGTTGAAAATTGAGGCTAGTCTCTGCTTTTGCTCAGGCAGTGCAGAATTGAAATGAACACTGGGCTGGGTTTCTTGCAGATCTGTTTCGTAAAGTAACCATCTAATGATGTAATTAGAAATTAAGTTAAATGTGTGAATCAGAGCTCCAACTTAATTTTTTTTTCTTTTTTCTTTTTTCTTTCTTTTTCCTCTTCTTTGTTTTTTTATAAGTTATAGGTGCACAACGAAGGAGAAGCCCCAGTGCACTGGCCATTGAAGTATTTGAAGCACATTTGGGAAGTCACATTTTGCAGGTAACTAAAAGAGAAAGAAATTTGTTTATATCTTACTAAGAAAAATCCACGTGTTTAGTCTTTATTTAAAATATGTTTTTAGATATCAGCTGTGTATATGACAATTGTTTAATTTGGAATTATGAAATTCTTATGAATTTATTTTTTTCTTTTTAGAAAGCCATCTCTTGAGAGAATATTAATGAGAAAGGGAGGGCAAGTATTATTTGTGCTGTAATAATTGAGATAAATTGCACTATTCAGTTGATGTGCAATGTATAGTAGCTGGCTGTTCCCAGAATGATTGTGTGTGTGCTGCATTTGTAAGTGGATATATGTGTGTGTCTTTGGAGCTATATATATTGTTTTTGGAAGAGCAAAATTTTGTTGTGACAGTAATGTGACATTTTTATGTGTTGCCAAATTTCAGTTGTTCTTTGCTTGAGTTTGTATTCATAAGCGCTTTCAATCTTCACGTTTGCCTCCTCAAATTATAAACTTTCTCAGAATGAAATTTTCCAGTACGTTTTTAAGTAAAAGGAGACAAATAATAATAACTGATTAGGCCAATAAATTCCACGACAAGTTAATGCGAGGGGTACTAAGATGGAACTACAGTTATTTAGTCCTGGATAAGATACATCCCAAACTCAGCATCTCACTTACTCCAAAAAAATTTCCCATTAAGACTTTGTCACGAGTTCCACACATCCAGGGATAATTGTTCTACAGTGTTTCTGCTTCCAAGATAAATGCTGATATGGCCAAAGATTGTTTTTTTAACATACATAGTTTTACATTTTTAATATAGATTTTTAATATAGAATTAGAAAAGCAGACATGTTTGGGATATTAAGGCAGCTTGTTTGAAAAAACTAGTTATGCTTTTCACTGGATCTAAGCATATTATTTCTGAGCGTGTGCACCCATCTGATCTGTTAGCATCAGATTTTCCCTGGTCAAATCTCAGTGATCCTCCAATGAGGTGGCTCATTGACCAGCAGCTTCAGAAATCAACTGAGACACTTGTTTGAAGGGCACATTCTTAGTAAATCGGAATCTTCAGGGTGAGGTCCAGAAATTTATGATTTTTACAGCCTTTTGAGATGATTTTGATGTTTCATTAGGTCTGAGGTGTCACAATTTAGATTTGCAAATTTAAGGCCCTGAAAATCCTTATTTGGCTTATTTTTTATTCTAATATTTAACATTTCTCCACTAATATCTGTTAAGTTCCTATGTAACTAATATTTATTGAAGTACACCTTGGGATTTGCTATTCCATCATGCATACATTTCCAATTCCTTTGTGGTAGATTGGTTTAGGGATACAGAAAGGACATTTCTTCCTAGATCTTCAAATTTTTACTTCCTTTACTTCTGTACATATTTTATTCAGAATCTCCTTTATAAGTTTTATATGAGCTATGCTGTATACATTGTTAGATTCTGATGTGATTAAGGATGACTTCTCTTTATATTCTGAAGCAATCAGTGCATAAGATTTAGTGAAAAAAAATGGTCTTAAACAGTAGCCCCAGATTATTATCCTCTCAATTCATTCTTAAATTTGAGTCCAAAGTCTTTAAGGAAGGGTTTCTTAGGAGCTGCAAAAGTTAAAAACTAATTTAAAACACAAACCTTAGGAGTTTAATGTAAGCTTAATGTCAAGAGGATATATAATGGTCATCCCAAATGTCAGTTCAACAGTTGGCATCATTGAGAGAATAAGGGATCTAGAATGAGGCTGCTAAGCTCTTCTGCTCTTGGGATTAGTCACACCCAACTTAGGCAACATGCTTTAAGAGAAATATAGACAACTGAGTGTCATTGGAATAGAATAACCAGACTGGCGCATGAACCAGAAATCCTGTTAACTGAGGAGTGGACGAAGGGTTTGGTGAAGTTCAGTTTGGAAAAGATACAATTTAAAAGGGATATTAATGTCCTCTCTATTGGAAGACCTCATGTGAAAGAAGGATTAGCTATTCTGTGTAGTTTCAGAGTGTGGGAAGAGAGAAAGGGATGAAAAAAAATCACCTTCATTCAAGAAAGCTGAATAAGGCTGTCCACATTTGGAATATGTTCAGAGTCTTTGGCTCTAAGGGAAAGAATAGGTGTCTTGGTAGGGATGCTTTCAAGAAAGTCAGGCCCACAAGCATGGTTGCAGTAGATAATTTTGAAATTGTCGTAGAAACTAGAATTTGGTATCATTTGATTCTAACACCATTACTTATGGAGTGGGAAAAGCTGTATGTATTCCTCTGAATGAAATATTAGAAGTGTGGGTGGGAAGGGGTTGGGAAATAGTGGTAACATGAAAAGCCTTCTCTAAGCTGTCTTAGTTTTCTTTCCTCCTTGCAGGGGACTGTTGAGCCCATAGACCCTTGTCAGTACCACGTTCAACAATATCTCACTGGGTCTGCAAGCATAAAATTATTTCCTTATTCTCCTTCAGGATGGTTCATGGTGAACTCTGGTTGATTCATGAGAACAGGGATGAATTCTTTCTTCCCTCTTTCCTCCCTTTCCTTCACTAGCAAACATCTGATAAAAGCCTGTGTGGTCAACAGGGTAGGCATGGAACGTGGATTTGGAAGGTAGAGGTCAGTTCAGAATGGCAGGGTGGGGCTCATAAAATGCCTGTGACTTCTCTGTACCAAATGCCAGGCTTCCCTGCTGCCTGTGTCCCCAGCGATGTTTCATGGGAAGGTGGGCTAAGGATATGTTAGTGTAGAGAGTTGAGGGCGAGGGATGAAGATAGACCTGTTAATTTTTGTTGCACCCATTCTGCACACTGCAATGTATTTTTGCTACATATATCTTATTAGCCATGTATTCTCTAAGGAAAATAATTAAAAAATTGGCATATCCTCTAAAATTTGACTTCTTTTCTGCTTAGATGGGGAACATTTAACTCAATGGTGATTTTATCAACATAAAATCAACTGTTCCGATGTTTTTTTCAATTTAATGGTCTGCTCCTGGTATATGGAGGCAAGGTCATCGCCTGGGCTGTGCCCTGTGCAGCTCTGGGGCCGCCATTCCCATCATTTACGTGGAAGCCTGCATAATGCCCGTTACCAGTACTACAGCCCCAGTGAACCTATAGCTGCTTCAGGCATCGGTTTCAAGGCAGAGGAACCTTCTGCAGGAGAGCTGAGGGTTCCGGTGCTGCCAGCCTTGCACCTGCAGGAGTGTATGTATTGTGCCTGAGTCAAGTCATTTTAGGTCACTTTGTTCTTTTTTGACTTTTATTAATCAGATGAGGAGCCGAAGGACCAGAGATCGAGATTAGGAACTGTGCTTTTTGTGACAGGCCAAGAAAAAAAATTCAAGAAATTCAGGTCGTTATGCGGGATCTTTCCTGAATATAGTATATGTGACAAAGCAGCCATTTGGTTCCTGCTTTAAAAGCTCTCTTAGGGCGTTGCTATTCCCACTTCATGATTTCCTTAATACCAAAAAATATGAGTGATATTTACTTTTACTTTTCCAATTTAGAGATCAGATAGAATATTCATATTTTCTTATCAGAGTTAATGAAACACAAAATAGTAACAAATACCATCTTCGTAACTCATAAAATTGACTAGTGGAATGACTTTCCCTTAGGTGCAGATTTATGAATGGAGTGCTTTAATTATTTGCATGCCCTTAGCAGACAGTTTTAAGTGTTTTTTCTTTCTGTAAGTAATGCTTACATAATGGTTATATAAAATTGCAGTATTGTTTTTGCGTATTCCATAGTCATGCTGCTTTACTCACCTCACAGGTGTTGAAACAAAACAATCCCATCAAACCTTGGATATGAAAGATTTTAAGGTTCGTGTTTGTATTCAATGTCAGCACATTATGGTGAACCACAGAGAGAGAGACATATATGTTCTACTACACTGTGCGATACAGATCAGTGCTAGCACCTATTACATACATATCAAGTGAGCAAAGAATGGTTTTTAGCCATAACTAGTTGTGGATATTAAAATAAATGAAATTTTCTGAGCTAGATGAATACAATCCTGAGAAGTATCCACGTTTTGCTATTTAAGCTGTCTTAGGAGAATAAAGAATATTCTTTAAGAAATGCCCTAAGGAGAGGTAATGATGGAAGCATGATATCCATGTATCAGTTTGCACTTGGCCATGTCCCATGAACCCTCCCATATCTGTGTCATTGACCCTGCAGTATTTCTGGACATTAAGAAATTTTGCATTGCTCAGACAGCATTCAAGCCCCAAGTTGCCAGAGTATCCTGTGTACAGGTCTCCTGAGGAAGTCAAAGGGAGAGCCATCAAAAACATTGTGGGATTATAACACCTGAATTTCTCTGACTGCTGGTGGATCAGAAAAGGCTGTGTAGAATGGTCGTGTGACTGCCTATCTTCCCCAGAAAAACTAGGAGACTGTTTTTAGAAGGCTCATTTATTGGAAGAACTTTCTTGTGGAAAAAGGCCATAGATCTGGCTGTAACCTTAGCAGAGCAGTTGAATTAAGGTATGTATTTACCTAAAATGGTGGAGAGGAAGGGAAGTCAAATGTAGCTTTTTTCTATTTGATAGGCAAAGCAGTTAGAGACCTGTACGGGTGATATGGACGGCACTAGAGACCTCAATGAAATGTCAGATTTCAGTCATGAGGCTTTTGTTTCCCTCAACATCTCAGCCATAGTATACAGAGTACAGTCATATCTCAGGTAAAAGAAGAGCCTAGGTTTTTAAAAAAGCTCTTTGGGATCAGATTTAGGAGAAAAAATAAGATGAAGATTTCTATTGACATTTCTATGTTTCCATTATTAATCACATTGTGAAGGTTGGTTAGGGACATATCCTGGAATCCTGACTAGTTTGTCTGCATACTAGTTTGGTCTTGCAGCATTGTTATTAGAGGAAATCATCTAGGTTCCCTACCAGAAATATTAAAAAATTTGTGGCTGATATAATAAGTAAAACAAAATAAATAATATCTTGTGACATTTTATATCTTTGTTATTATTCAACTATTTAAAGGATGCAGTCCTGCTCCAATCTCTGAGTCCTGTTCAGTTGTAGAAGACGAAAAAGGGGATTCTTTATAGATGAGCTGTATAGGCAGAGGAAGCTACTAGGAACAGTGTTGAAGTTGGGGGCAGAGAATGCCAAATGTATTGTGATCAAGTATCTCCTTGAATCTCATTGGGCAAGAGAATATTAAAAGGCTGAGTAGTACAATTCAGACATCTGGACAAAGCAAAGTGAATAATACCTAAAGCAGCTCCAGAGCTGACTCATACAAAGAATCAAATTATTTAAGAAGCTGACTAACCAAGCCAACATTGATTTTACATTTGATGGCAGTGTTTTTAAAACATTGATAAAAGAGAGTGATAATGTTCAAGTCTGTTTGCCATTTTATTGATGAATCGGAATTTCACCTTATTTGTTATTTTCTTGAAACTCATAAAAGAAATGATTATCTCTAAGAAGTTGCATATTCTTACTCCTGGTGGCCCTAGTTGGCAAAGCGGCATCCTGCTGGATATCAGTGCTAACATAAAATACAGTAACTTCAAATAATAGAGGTATTCTTTAGCTGTGATAGAAGGAGAGAAAGGTGAGCGACCCTTTGGTCTCCCTGTGATCCAGAATGGTATGAAAATGTAAAACTAAATATAGAAAAAGAGAAAGTTAGTGAATATATTTGCATATGCAAATTAGCTTAATTGATACTGCTTGCCTCTACAGGGATTTTTCATTACAAACTGGAGTGCTACATTGTTCAGCTCATATTGAGTAATTTAGTAACTAATGAGACCAGTTTGCACTAATTTGCATATGATAAATGAGCTTAATTGCAGTAAATAACTTGGAGGCATAATTACTTAATTTTCCTGTGTTGCACGGCTTTTAAGTTCACTTGTATGAACAACTCAAGATAATTTTGCATATTTAAATTAGTTGCTTTTAAATTTTCTTGAACAAAAAAAAAAGGAACACACCTTATCAATTGAGCTGTAAAACAATTGCAAGTAAGGTTTACAGTGTTTTTCTTTAAAAAGAAAAGAAAGAGAAGTAGAAATTTCTTAACCCTGTTATTGTTCACCTGTCCCCCTTCCTCACCTCATAAAAGGTATCAGCATTGATAGGAAAGTGTTTTTAATGTTGGAAGTTAATTCACAGCTTCTATTAGAAACTGACCTGAGTTTAAACTGAAATATGTAGGTGAATGAATCATAACTTTGAAAGGGGGGTTATAAAAAAACGTGTATGTCCTTTATCTAATTTGACAAATGAATGTTAAAGAAGTCCTTTGGGTCTCCTCCTAGCAATGTACATGTCCTTGAAGATGCTGGGCTATGATGAAGCAGAAGACATCACTCTGTACCTCACATGTATTTTCTGTCTAGATTAATGTTTTGTACTTAGGAAATTGGTTTCATTGGAGAATCTCAGTGTGATTTGCCAAGGATTAGCTCACTGGTCTTCACATTGACTGAAGAATATATGTTTTAACAAAATCCCCATTCACAAAATTGAAAAACTAAAGCATGTGGAAGTTGATGACCAAACCATTATTTCATATTACTGTATTACCTTAGCATTGCATTTTAAGAAAAAAGTATGATTTATTCAAAATTAACAAGTCCTATAAAAGTATATTCATGATTGAGTGTGAGAAAATATTTTATAGTTGTGAAAGTTTAAAATCTGTCCTTAAAAAAATCATTGCTGCTTTAACTCATACACACACACACACACACGTATCTACACACATATGTATGTGTGTGTATGTGTATATATATATATATATATACACATATATGTAAAAGTAGGTATGTAAAGGAAGATATATATGTATAAAGGAAGGTGTATAAGAGATATAGATATATATATATATACACACACACATATATATGAAATATTAGGGCTCTTGATTTCCCACACTTTGGAAAAATAACTCATGAAACTTTTCTTTAAAAAGGTCAAATTCCATTAAAGGTAGTATAAGCTTCCTGTATCCTTCAGAGGTGAGCCAGAACAAGTGGTAATACTAGATTATTTCAAGTATAAAATGTTAATCTTTCACATAACAGATGGCTCAAGAAATACTTGTTCAATAAATGAGCAAGTAAAAAAAAAAGTTCTTGACAAAACCCCCAGTTAACCCTAGAGCTAGGGCTTCGTCTCACCTCTGTGTCCCCAGGTCAGTTTGTATCCATATCCTCTAGATATAGGACAGAGTATGGCTGATTCTTTTATTGCATGCATTTTGGCATCCAGCTAACTCAAGTTCACGTCCCAATTTGGCCACTTAGTAATTATGTAGACCTAGAACCATCTCTTTCCCTCTCTATGCTTCAATTTCTTCATCTTTAAAATGGAGAAAATTGTAAATAATAGCAAATGACAGGTATGTTGTAAGGATTGAATGAGAAAGTACAGTTAAAAATGCTTAATCAAAAAACCTGAAATATAGAGTGTGTTGAGGTGCCTACTAATACGTTTCTGTATGTTGGGTAGTCCAGAATAATGCCCAAGATTTTGAGGGAAAATGTTAATGTTTATCAGTATCATTACAAATACAGGAATACAGGAGCTTTATTACGAAAATCCTCTCAGGTTAAAAGCAAGATGAGTATTTTCCTTGAACAAAATGTCAGTTATGTTTACCTAAGTGATCTTTGTATTTAGTAGTGTATACTGGTTAGCAGTAAAAATTTTTAATTCAGTAAGAATATATTTTCACTAGAGGATGAAAATCATCCTCAGAACAACCAAAGGAGTTATCAGAATAATCTATTAGCAACCTAGAAGGACCTTGAAAAAGTAGAGTTTATAAAGGGATTCAGAATCAACATCTCCTTTAAACCAAAATGGGATACACCATGATCATTCTCATACTGTACAGCTGCCTGGATTTGCTTAGAAAAGTAGAAATGAACAGCCAGACAGAAGTCCAGTAGAACCAGAAGGTAAAAGCAGTCATATCCATTGCTACAAATTATGTTGAGGAGACATTGAAGTGTGCATATGATTCTCCTCATACATATGGCGCAAAATCTATTACCTGTAATGCCAGAACGGGCATCTTTCTACAGCAAAAGCAGAAGGAAGAACTTCCCAGAAGGATTTTTATGATAGTATGTGCATCTATAAGACAGGTACATACATATACTTTCAGGTTTTCATATACCTTGCTAACTCTGATTTGCAAAATAGACAAAAGGCATTGTTCACTGAGAAGTAGTATGAGAGGTGTGAGGGAGGGGAGAGGTTTGAGGTTACTTACTGAGAAGGAAAGATGTGGGTTTCTGCTCCGTGACTAGAACTAGTGCTAACAGTGAGGGATTTCTAGTTACAAAATTACCTGATGGGCGAAGATCTCAGAAAATGAGACAATAAATCTCAAAGTTAATTCTAATCTTCAGGAAATATTTACTGGGTGCCTTATTTGCATCAGAGAGTGAAGAAAATACTGAGGTACAAAGATGAGTCATGGTTTTGTCTCCCAGCATTCCCAGTAAGAGTTGACAAAACCAATAACAAAACAGATCAACAGAGTTCCGTGTGATGCAGACTAGAGACTTTTGAATCAGTTACACCTGGGTTTGGATTCAACCCCTCCCTCCCATCTTGATTGTGTAGATCTGGGCAATTTATTTACACTCTCAAAGCTTCATTGTTCTCACCCCCAAGTCAAGACAATAGTGATTCTTACCTCCTAGACTGCAGTAGGAATTAGATGAGATACTACACACAGTGCCTGATACATGATGAATACTGAACAGAGTTGGCCAAATTGAGCTTCATCCTGAAGCAACAGGTAGGAATTTGATTCTCCAGCTTGGGACTGGCCAACCAGGGCTTCTTGGGGCTACAAACTTATAATTATACAGTTCGCCACCCTCACCCACCGCACTCATCCGCTTTTAAGTCTGATGTTCATGTGGGTCTCCATGGGAGTCTTTGAGGGTCCTGGCTCACTAGGACATGGGAGTTCAGTAGCATGGTCACGTATGGTAGAGGTCAGGGAGGAGGAAAAAGAGCATCAATATTGTGGTTATGCAGCTTTTGTTTGGAGCCTGCTGATAGGAAGATTGCTTTGAAGGTATGGAAACATATCTTTCTTTCTCGGGCACTAAGGGTTGCTGCATTATTTGGAGATTGAAGTGGAGCAGAAGGATAATTATACTTTCAATTTTCAAAGTGGACAGAGGTCTTAGCAAATCTTAGGTTGTGTGTCAAATATGAATATGAATAATTTCCTGATGCATGTAGACAACTGCAAATCTGGGCCATATGACAGTGCCCTTTTAGGCTTTAGAGTAGTCCTTGGTGGCAGTAAACATTATATTCTTGTTACCAGCATCGGCTGTGGATGACAGGAGAGAGTGACGCCAGCTGATTATCATTTACCATGGAACCAAAACACAGTTACTATCGCCAGGCTTGCCTTCTCAGTGGAGTATACAGAATTTCACAAGCCTTTTGGACTCGAGCTTTTGGGTTTGAGGAAAGCTTTGCAGGGGTGGAGTCAGGAGTGGTAATGTGCTTCGTTTCCCAAACTATGCTGATTGTAGACCCTTGTGAGCATCCTGGAATGCTAGGCTTCTGCAAAAACACTTGGGGAAAGTCTGGCTCAGAAGAATTGAATCAAAATTAGTTTAAGATATTAAAAAATTCTCTAAATACAATAAGAGCTAAATTGAACACATAATTGAACAATTATTATACAATAATGTCGCATCTGCAGGCTACTTCACTAGCCTTTTGAAGACTGAAAGTTTATTGCAGAAGAATCTTCCATAAGTATTTGTCCCACTTTGTGTGTGTACATGTGCACCTGTATGTGGTCAAATATCTCTTATGCACAAAATTCAAAAATATTTTTTAAATGTTGAAAAGTCAAAAAATACAGCCATGAAAAATGAAAGTAAACAAAAAATTCCCACTTTCAAAAGTTCTTATTCCCTTTGTACATTTGACTTTCTGTAAATCAGCCAAGATGGATGGCACTGTGATCCTTGTCCTTTGAAAACAGTTGTGGGGAAAACAGCTGATTTCAAGAGAGAAATTACAGAGCACAATGTGGCTGACACATGTTGGCAAGTGTTTTTTTTTTTTTTTTCTGAGCCAGACTGGGGTAATACTGTATCCATTGAAAAACCGCAGTAATTGATATCCATGGGAACTAGTAATAAGAAGGTACTCTAGGGCCTGGCCCGAGGGTGCAGGGATTACCACTAGGCTCCGTTCTCTCTCTACCATAGGCAGGTGCACACCTGTGGGCCAGCCCAGGAGCTGCTTCGGATGCTCTAGGTTACGGAGTCTCCTGCTGTGTGTATTAGGTCTGCTAGTGCCTTGTGGATGTCACTTCCCAGACTCTTGTGGATTGAGGGTCTGCTGGTGGAGGACTACAAAGTAAGGAATCCATGAGACAGTGTCACTTTGTGAGAACAGAATAGAACCCTGCAGGAGAGAAGAAAAAGCCATAAGGTGTTTCTTTGCCTCTGTTGGGAAAAAGAAGCACTTGGGTGAATTAGTGAAATTATTATAAATATTTATTATCCTGGATGAATAAAATGTGTGTGGTTGGAATTATCCACACAGAAGACCCTAGTCAGATTCCCAGGAGGCTAGATGCTGCTGCAGGAATTGTCAGGTCAGAGCAGCCGTTTCCCTGATTTCTAGAGATAAAAAAAAAAATGCAGGTGACGCTTCAGGCCATAAGAAAAATGCCCTCTGCAATAATTCACTCTCATACTTCCTTTAAGGGTGATACCGTGTGTTAGTAAATTTAGTCTGGTGTGGAGATTAGACCAAGGGTAGAATTGACCTAAAAAACAGAAATTTCTTTTTTTCTGAGTGGGAAGTCTGTGAGTTCTACATAAATACAAAGGCAAATGATAATATCAATGACTATTTTAATTGCATCTTTAATCCATAAGGATAGTTCAATGACATTTTAAATTATACTTTTAGAATTGTAGTCACATAGGAGATAAAACTCAGTAACTATTTAATAATGCATAGTAAGATCAACTGTATCCTCTCTTGAGATCACATTTAGGTGGACTGAATGCAAAAGCCCAATCCAGAATTTAGACAGCATTTAATCTTCTGCAAGACATTGTTGGGTCTTTCTAAATATAAAGTACCCAGGCCTGGTCCTTTGAGTTGGGACCAGTTATCTTGGCTGAATAATGAGTTTCCCGGGATTCACAGTTAAGCTGTATTACTTTCTTTTTAGAAGGAATCAGATTGTTACAGATCCAACTCTTCGCAGTACTGGAAGGTTACTAAACAGCATGTGTCAGACTGATAACTAATTGATAATCATTCAGTCTGGCTTTCTTTGAAGACTACGATGTAGTTGTATAGTTTATATTTGGGGAAATTTTGAGACTGAAATAAAACAGTCCTCTCTCAGGACAAGTCCTGTACTCAAATTGGTGGGATGCTTCCCTTCTCCTGTTTGTTTCCTCTTCACTTTAGAGTATGTGAAGGATTTCATTTAAATCAGAGTGGGAACTTTGTATGAAAAATGTCTCATTCTGCTAAAATCATTGGAAAAGTAAAGTAACTTGTGGATTCTTTAAAATTGAATGGTTAAAATTGGATCTAAGAACAAAGTAATTTGGATGGGTGCAGATTTTTAAACAGAACTATGCAAAATTTGGGGGGAATAATAATTATATATATTGGCACACATTTATCGAGACTTACTGTGTGACAGCTACTTGCTGAACCAGCTGCTTACGTGTGTTATCCCAAAAGGTCTCCTGATCCATCTTTTGAATTAGGTACTGTTATCACATCCATTTAAGGGTGAAGAAACTGAAGTTCAGAGAGGAAAAGTGCTTTGCTAAGGACCCACAGCCTTTAGTGAAGACAGAGCTAGGATTAGAACCCAAAAGTGGAAGAGGGAGAGAGACAGAGAGGAATTATAAGGGAAATATTAGGTATTAAATCATTTCCCTATTGAAGTTTTTCAAGTGACATACTTAAAGCTATGGTTTGAATGGAAACAAGACATGCACTTTTGTTTAATAAAGAAATATTTGCCCTGAGCAGAAGACAACATTTTAAAGCTTGTCATTTCATTCCTGGGAAAGTATTTGAGGAAAATGACATGGCTCAGCCCTGTTTGCTGACCATTTTGTTGTCTCCTGCTGAGACTTGCCATTTCCATAGCCAGTGGGCTGTATTGAATCAGACAGAAGCAATAGGTCATTAACAGAAATGGAGGCTTGGGACAGCCTGCAGAGGCTGAAAGACGAGGAAAATCATTTTGGGCCACATCAACAAAGCTGTCTCTAATAGGATCTCCCGCAACTGTGTTTGAAGAATTTAGCCTGATTTTCAGAAAAACTTAAGAAACTTTAAAAGGCAGGAAGTAATTTTTCCCCGAAGAGTACCATGCTTAACATGAAAATACAGGTGGGAGAGGATACTCTACTTTGTTCCACATCTGCATTTTCTCTCTTAGTTGCATCCATTGAAAGTAACAGTTTAAAATTCATTTAGTTAAAAAAAAATCCCAGTTTTACCGCTGATATCTGCATTAATTTTGAGATCTTTAACTCATAGCATTAATCCTAAGGGAGATTCTATTGTTTAATTTGATTAATATCTAAATTGTGGATGGTGTTCCTTAATTTTAAAGATTGTTCTGAATTATTATAATTGGGAGATGGGGTTGAGGGGACGCAGTTTTGTCACTGAGATCACTACCCATTATTTTTTAAAACATAGAATACATAGAGAACTTAGGAAACTTATATAAATAGCCTCTTTTTAAAAATATTTTTTAATGTTTGTTTATTTGTGAGAGACAGAGCATGAGCAGGGCAGGGGCAGAGAGAGGAAGACACAGAATCCAAAGCAGGCTCTAGGCTCTGAGCTGTCAGCACAGAGCCCGACATGATGCTTGAACTCATGAACTGTGAGATCATGACCTGAGCCAAAATCAGACGCTTAACCGACTGAGCTACCCAGGCGCCCCATAACTAGCCTCTTAAATGTAGTCCAATTCAGAGGAAAAATACAGACCCTCAATATATTCATCTTGAACAAGTACTCATAGACAGCTTGCTATATATAAGACACAGCAAATATAGCTATGAAGAATATTTAGGTATTATTCCTTCTCTCAATGAATTCATAATGAATTTCTGTGTTCTAACCTGGAACGACAGGTGCAGGTCTGGAGACAGGATCTAAAATCCCAGTGACTTCATTTACAATTGAACCTTAGTAAATGGAATACCATTTTCGGGGCCAGCTATCATTCATAAACTCTCCATTTAGATGTACATGAATGTACCCATGTGATTTCTGTAAAAATATTCTAAAATGTTGGCATATGTGTCTTATATCTCCTACTCGATTGTGAGCAGCTTGAAAATAGGGATCATGTCTTGTTCATCTTTTTGTCCTCTACCTCTTAGTAGTGCTCACTATGTTTGCAGTATGTCTTAAATTTATCTGAACAATACACCTAACTTCTAGCAGATGGATCTTTAACGGTGTCTTAGGTTTTAGGCAGTGTTATTAAGAAGTCAGAGACACTGGGCTGCCTGGGTAGCTCAGATGGTTAAGCATCTGACTCTTGATTTCGGCTCAGGTCATGATCTTACTGTTCATGGGATTGAGCATCACATCAGGCTCTGTGCTGACAGTGGGGACCCTGCTTGGGACTTTTCTCTCCCCCTCTCTCTCTCTGCCCCCACCTTTCTCTTTCAAAATAAATAAATAGACTTAAAAAAAATAAAAGAAGTCAGTGATACTATTTGATTCCAAGGTGTATTGCAGCCACTTGAAGATGACATTTACATGTTGGGCTCTTTGTGGGGTTAATGCATTATGCACCCAAGTCCGTAAGCACCAATGTAAAAATGTCCCTCTCAGCCAAGAGGTCATTGAAGAAAGCAGTCTCATCATAATGTCATTTTCCCCTTAATTTTCTGATTACTTACATTTGGTTTAGTCCTAATTATGAATACCTTTAATTGCTTTATCACAGTGATGATTAACTGTGCCCAAGTCAAACCCCTTTGAAAGAGAGGACAATCTCTTCTAAAGGCTTTGCATGATTGCACTTAGGAAGAATGCTAAACAAAGGAATAGAGGTTTTCCAACTTCCTAAAGGCTGGTCAGCTCCTCTACATTCCTAAAATACCCAGCAGGGATTTTTATTTTGGAGGTTTTCAAAACTGGAAAAACTTAACCTTCTATATGTTTTCTTTCCCAACATGTTATAATCTGCAACTTTATTTACATGAATCATTCTGGCAGGAGACGATATTGGGAATAAAATACACCTGAGGTGTTCCCCAGAGTATTAAAAAAGTAATAAATAAACTTTGAGATCCACATGTCATCACGGAGGGAGTACTTGGCTCTGTTTGCCTTCATTGTTTCCTGTTTATGTGTGTCAAATAGCCATGATCGAGAGTTATCATGTTTTGTAAAATAAGTTTGAAACACCAAATATAAGTTTTTTTCATGCCGAAATGCCTGGTAGCACAGGTTTGTTTTAAGCCATCTATAGTCATTGATAAAAGTGGTTTAGTTTCATTATTAAATGAAGGCACCAACCTTAGGATAGAAATGAAATAAAACCTTGAAAAGGTGTATATATTTTAATTCTGTATTTTAATTCAATTTCTACAAAATGGACATATTTTAAGATTTTAATTTAGTTTGAGATATCATTTGAATCAGAAGGCAGCACACAGTGTTAATTTAAGGCTTTCTGTGCATTTTTAAAAACAATATCGTTATACAGTATTCATTTAAATCTTAATCAGTTTCATGTTCTTGTCAGAAATATCAGGACATATACTACATTTGCATCTATCACCCAAAAATGTAATTGATGAACAGTCAGGCAAACAAAACTCCTTTCTCTCCATTCTCCCTCGCTGAGGCCTGGGCCACACACTAGGGATCAGGATGGAGATCTGTTCGTCCCTTGAAAAAGGAGTAGGTTTGGTGTGCAGAGAAGGGAGGGTCTTTCCTTCGAGAAGCCTGGCACAGACGAGCAGGAGGACACATCATTGTCAATTTATTATCAAGCTATTCTTTCTCCCTGGAGTAAGGCTTTAGAATTTTTAATCTATGATTATTCACACTCAGGAAGCATCTCTTTTTCTCATTTTGTTACTCCCACCTGGAAGGAAACGTTCATCCAATGGCTCATTTGCAAAGGAGCAAGTGCAGAGAAGTGATGTGTAGATAAAGACCCTGCCAGGCTTTTTCTCCAGGTAGGTGCCTGGGCCACACAGCTGTGGGGGAGCCGCCGCAGAATCAGAGAAACAGGGACACACATGCATCCGCCACAGTGCATTTTCTCTTCATGCTAATTTTCCCTGCTGGAAACTTGCTACATAAAAATACAAGGTTACCGATACCTGTTTTAGACACTGCACTGTACGTTTGTCATCTTTGGAGTTCTGTGTGTGTGTGTTTCTTTTAATTTTTAAAAAGTAAGAAATAGTGCCAGTGTTTCTCATGTTCGCCTTACATACAAAAGCTGACGAAACAGGTAAATTTCTGGTATGCTTTGGTGTAGGGTGACTGTCTAGCTTATTGTTTTTAAACACTCGGAAGTGTAGGAAGTGCCTGTGAATACAACAGGGTGGGAGCAGACTGACCCCCAGCCGAGAAACAATCAGGTCTAGCAGAACATTCAGCTGTGGGGCCAGGAAGGAAAAGCTGACTTCCAGATGCCAGTGCTTTGGAAATTTTATCTGGAGATGCACATATGGGTTCTGCATCTGCTTGGGTTATGCCAGCAGTCGGCGTCCAAATTGACAGAGCTACCATGGCATGAGCAAGCCGAGGCATAACTGTATGTCTGGGTCTCTGCTAAGACAGCTGTCAAAAGCAGTGATGCTGGCCTTATGATAGCTAATTTTCAGAGGACCAACCTGGGCTCTTTGAGTGATAGGTTTTAAGCACCCACAACCCGTCATTTCTGAAAGGCCATCCTGGGAGGAAGGTGGTGATGGTGAAGAACATATACATACCGATGAGTGTGTGTGTGCCCATGAGCATATATATAACTAAGACATTTTTTTCGTCTCTGTAATAGTGCTCGAGGAAAATTAGGATCAAATGATTTAGGCCAATGACTTAAATCAGGGCATGTGAATTGTTGTACATATCTATCATAGAAAAATAGTCAAAAATCTAAATGTGACAAACAGGGTGTTCCTCTTTCATGTGGAAAAAGAGACTCAAGCCCCTAAAATATGAGTATTTGCCTTTCAGTGAGTACTTTTCTTACCTAATCATAATTGCCCTAATAACAAGCTGAGTGACTCAACATAAGTGATTCATCTTTTTCTCTCTTGCATTCCCCAGAAGCCTTCTTAAAAGAGGGAAGGGTGGGTTTGAGTCATGTTATCTCAGGTTAGTATCTCAAGCAGGAAGAACAAATGGGCAAGAGTTGCGCACTGGGGGCCAATGTATATCTCTGTTTCAGTTTCAACCATTTGTTTATTCTATCTTTATTGAAATCATCAATTCCTGATAGGTAACTGGCGAGGTATAGGAGAAAAGAATGATGTATGTTGTTTGTTCTTTTTAATCTGTCACTATATTTGGATCCTATTTATCAATAGTTTTGGGGACTTAGGTTAAATGGCTATGTTTCTTCTATTTTATTATGATAATTTTGCAGTTAAGTTATAAAAACATGTACTAACCTTTAAATATGTTAAGGAAGTTTACAGATTTTTCAAGGTGATATAAAAACAGTGATTGACATTAATAGTAATCAGGTGATCATTCTTACATGCTTTGTATACTGTATTCTGATTTCTCTTTTGCAAGTGGATGTTTTAGGGAAGAAAATATGCACTAACATTAATGGCATTCTAGGTCATTCTTAAATGTATTATGTCAGTCTTGGGTGTGGCCATGTCTGTGGTATTTCTGTTGATCTAGTGAGTATAGTCAGGTTTGATTTGGTCCCCTTGATTTAGGTCCTTTGATCTTAGCATAGAAGCATTTATGTCAGGGTGAAGAAATCAACATGAAATCAGGACCTCAAGTCACATGCGTCGTAAGCCAAGACAAGGGCCTTGAGTTTATAATTCTCAGTCTGTTGTAACTCAGAATCTCAGAGCTATGGAAAGAATGGTCTCCATGGTCCCCAGAGTAAAATGTTAATGTAGTGGTGGGTTCCCTGTCACAAGGGCCTCTCAGCCAAACGAAGGTTGGGTTATCACTAAGTTGCATACTAATGCAACACATATGTGTTTTTGTAATTATTGACTACTGGATTTTGCAATTAGATACTACAAATACCAGGAAGTAGTTACGGTCCTCGTTCTTGTGGATTTCTCCAATCCGGCTAAGGAGGCAGATATAACAATAAGAAATTGTGATAAAATCTTTGAGGACCAGACCTAGAGTCATGAAGATTCAAAAAGTAAAAGAAACTTTGAGACAGACGTCTTGACTTCTACATCAAGAATCAGAGAAGGTGCCACAGGTTGTGTGATCCTTGAGCAGGACTTGGTGGGTGAGTATGGTTCTACCAAGTGCAGAAAGACATAGAAACATCCTCCAGGTGACAAGAATGACATGGTCAGGTGCTCAGAGCTTTATAAATACGTAGGAAAAGGTCGTGGGGATACAGTATGGGAGCTATAGGAAAGGTACTGTTGGCATTTTATTCATTTTGATTGAAAAAGAATTTATTGCTATTTTGTGCTGGTCCAGAGTTGAACCTTGGGGATATTCATAAGAGGTCTCCCTCCTTCAGGGAGCATACAGTAGTATAAGAAAGACAGATATTCCCTTAGTGATTCCAGCACAGTGGGTAAAAAAGGGGCAGGAGAGATGAGTCTAGATAGAATGTCAGGTTGAAACCAAATGCCAGGGTGTAGGGTTTAGACTTTACTCTGAAGTCCCTGGGGAGCCATGAAAATTTTTGAATCTGAGGTATAGTTGGGATCTCTATGGGAGATGAATGGGGAGGGAGGAAGAACATGTGAGAAGGGGGAACAGCCAGCAGTAGGTGGGGTTGTCTCAGGACCAGGTATTGAGGCTTGAACTGGGGGGTGATGATGAGGTTGCAGTGGAGACAGACCTGACAGACGTCTCAGAAAAAATAAGTTTACTCTTCTTCACAGACAGGAAACTGAGGCTTAGAAGACATAAGTGACTTCCTCAAATTCATAGAGATAGCAGGTAATAGAGATGAAATTTGTACTCAGACAATCTGATATGGAGACTGTGGTCTAAGGCAGTGAGAAAAAGAACGAGATCTTGAGTTTTGAAACAACAGGTTTTTATCATGCCTACTTCCTAGGAGTGACACGAGCATTAAATAATATGACTCATGGAAAGCCCCATGCGTCATGCCTGGCAACTAGTAAGGGCTCTGTG
The DNA here is from genome assembly GCF_006229205.1 of Suricata suricatta. Classification (NCBI taxonomy): domain Eukaryota; kingdom Metazoa; phylum Chordata; class Mammalia; order Carnivora; family Herpestidae; genus Suricata; species Suricata suricatta. Next base: position 61,246,047 of record NC_043708.1, on the reverse strand, counting down.
TCTGACACACTTATTTCTGTTTTCATCATTCCTGTAAACCCTTCATTCCTTGTCTCCCCTTCCTGAGGCACATCACCTCTACTTAGGTCGTAGACGCTGAAGCTCTGTAGAGCTAATGAAAGAAATAGCTCCTGCAAAACGCACTATGAGTGTTCCGTCCTTACAAGGACAGATGTCTTGGTATTGTGTAAGATACATAACACATTCTTGGCGAGACAGTGTAAGGAGGTAAATAACGATAATACTGTAGAACAAATGAGCGATCATTATTAATACATTTGGAATATAAAAATGTTAGTCATTTGGAACAAATGTCACAAAAATAGTCTACTGGGGGTACTTGGCTTTAGAAACTATGTGTGTTTCCTTTAAAGTCCTTTTAATAATGACAAAGTCACTTCTCTCAAGTGACTCTGCCACCACCCTTACCATGGGGAAAGCAGAGCTTGCTAGGGAAATGCCTTCCTAATAACCCTCAAAATGTGTGTATTAGAAAATGAGCTTCATGTGAAGTTTCCTGCTCAAATTCAGAAGTAAAGAAATGGGACGCCTCAGTTTTGTTCTTTCCTTCCTGTGTCATTTAGGAAGGGGTACTTGCTGCTCTCACATCTTGGAGGGCTTGAGTGAGGTTAGCAGGGGCTGCTGCCGGGGGTCGAAGCCACAATCTTAATTTTATTGAACAGATTTTAGTGGAACATTATGATGAAGCAAAATGTTTTAAGTCTATCTTACTTATTCTGTATCTTAGGGAGAAAAAAACCCAAGTTTAATATAATACTTGTTTGTGATTTCATTTAGAGCGAAAACATGATTAGCTATCTCTTGTTTATAAAATAGAAATTTTTTTTTTTTTTTTGGTAAACCAAACACAATTTTTGAGTGAGACATGTTGTTTCCTCTCTTTATGTGTGTTCATACTAAGTGCTGGTATAATTCCATTATGTTTTGACTTGAACATTAAATATTACCTTGAAGATACACTTCCCAGCAGCCGTGTTCTGATAGTGACATATTGTACTGTTTGAAGGGTGTCATATGGTCATCTGTCAGCCGAATGTTGTTCCAGGGAAAAATTGCATTCTTCAGATGTCATCTAGAATGCCTCATGTTAAAAAAAAAAAAAAAAGGAGAAATCTAACATCATTCACAGAATCTGCATGTGAGGAAATGAGAGAGGGGTAGGATGGACCTAAGGTGGGTGGAAAGGGGTTAGTCCACTCAGAAAGCAGTCACTCTGTAAGAAACATGAAGAATTGTCTTACTTGGAGCATTTTACATTTGATAGGATTACATTTAATGGCAGAAAATCACACACCTCGTTTAAGGACTTTTAGTACCTATTGCTCCTTGTCCCTTGACGTGCAGGCAAAGATGCAAACAAGATTCTTGGTAGGAACAGGGGAAAAAAAGTGCCACCTCCCTAGGGGAAAAAAAATACCCAGCAATCTGAGAAAAATGTGGGAGACCGAGGCTCGCTTTATCAGAGATGAGAGCGATAGAGAAAAGAAGAATGTGCTCTTGCTTCAGAATAATTTAGCAGTCAATGTTTCTACTGGCAGTATTTCTTTCAACAGGAATTAAGATGCTGGCCTTTATCCAAAGACACCTCATCCCCTATTACATTATAGATCTGATCCAGCTGTGGCTGCTTCTATACAGAGATGAGGGCAGGTCTAATAGCCAATTTGTAGGGTATACTGCACCAAATATGTAGACAATGGATGACACCCCGCCCCCCATGCACTTCCCTTCTCTCTGATCTTTGCCTGGAATCCATCTAGAAATTCATGGATGCTTTTATGTTCCCATCATTAAAATGCAGGGGAAAGATGCCTCTGTGTTTGTATGTTACCTTGCATTTTTAGCATCTAGAATCTATACCCACACTAAGAAAAGAAGGGTGACACCTGTTTGTTTCTTATTTTATCACTGCATTTCATTCCTGAATCCTCTTGAAATTAAAATAACTACATTTATTCCTTGGCCAAAATTTTTTTTTGCAATTTAATTAAAAACTGTAGTTCCTTAAAAGAAAAACTAAAATGATACACTTTATATCCTGAACTTTGGGATTTTTTAAAAATATAATTTATTGTCAAATTGGCTAACATACAGTGTGTAAAGTGTGCTCTTGGTTTTTGGGGTAGATTCCTGTGGTCCATTGCTTACATACAATACCCAGTGCTCATCCCAACAAGTGCCCTCCTAAATGTGTACCTTGGAACATTTACAGATTTTCTTCATCACCTGGCCCTACCGTTTATATTATGCATCCCTTTGAACTATGTAATATCCATCAGGTAACAATAAAGAGAATACTAAGGCACAGAAGTCTGAAACGTTGGAATACCAAAGCAATCAAATATGAAGAGATAAGAGTAAGTATTTAAGCAAAGGGTAAATAGAAGTCCATGATTTTTGGCCTATATTTTAATTCACTACCAACATTATTAACTTTATTTTTGATTCAGATTTATGCTATCTCAAAGGCCCTTCCAAGTTTTCATAGAAAGAGAAGGGAGGAGAGAGGGAGACAGAAGGAGAGGTGATATTTCTTTTTTTTTTAGGGCTGAGAAAACATTGTGTTGAAGTTTTTATGGTCAGATATAGAAAAACCACAAAGTGAGGCCAATAGTAATAACCTTGCAGTTAATCCTACGGGATGCCATGTTATTTTTCTTGGCTTTTCCAGAACTTCAGAGAAATGTTCACCTCTGGGTATATTGATGGCAGCAGAAGGTCTTGGATCAAACTCCCAGATATACTTTATCTCAAACCTGCCACAATTTTAAAGTGACTAATTGAACTTCACATGAAGGGAATGGTTGTTCTGATGAAGATGATCCCAATCATTGTATCGATGAAGATGAATAAAAATATTACCTAATAAATTGGCAACAGAAACATTTCTGGGGCTTTGTTTTCAGATGCGGGCTGACATTTTCAGTTCAAGGAAAGAAAGTTAAAGTGCCAATTCTTAAGAGATTATTAAATACTTATTGAGAAAGCTAATTTGACTAATACAAGGATTATCTCAATGGTCCAAGGACAGGGGGGTAGTAATCGTCTTGTCACAGTCTACTTTGTACAGAAGTAAAAAGTGGTCCATTTTTCCTGCTCTTAGGATCCCCCCTGGACTGTAACATGTATATATTACATATAAACCAGAGGGAACGAAGAAATTAATATTTACTGAGCCTTCATCATATTCTGTATAACTGAGTCCTTAACATTCTAAGCCTCCCAATGAAACAGCTGTTAGCATTCCCATTTTATAGATAAGAGAAAAAAAGGCTTAAGGTCATTTAGCTAGTAATGGATTATGACCAGATCTGTAGCTAGTCTCTCTGAGCCTGGTGACTGTGCTTTGGTTTGTTTGGTTGTTTTTTTTTTTGCATATGAATATTAATAAAAAATACTGCAATAATAGCTTAAGGTATAAAGAAGCTCTGAGTTGAACTAAGAATCTGTTGGCATAAGACCTGTAATAATAGCATATTTTCTTTGGAAATGAGTAGGACATTATTTTGTGTTTTGTCCTGATTATTTCCATGTTTCCAAAGGGTCTAGAACCCATGAAAGCCCCTATAAGCTAGTAGATCAAACTCTATTTTAGTGTGTTGTTTGCATGGTGTCTACTAAAACAAAGACAGGTTTTACATTTTGCCATTCGTGTTATCCTATTTTCTTCTTCGCTTCTGATCTTCTGCCAATTGAATTTAGCCTTTTTGCACTCCATGTTTTTTCTTCCTCTCCTCCTTCGCGTCTCCTCAATTCATAAAAGGTGAACTTGGAACCTGGAGGTTAACAGCAGAAAATGATCCTATCAGTCTTACAGCCGTGGCCATGCGTTTTGATTGCTGAGAATCTGAAGGAAATCACATTTGCTGGGGTGAAGTCTGGTGGATGCAAAGTCTCCCCCTTAAATCTCCCTCTGTGATATCGATTAGAAAAATGTCCCTTCTCTAGAATACATTTTCAGAGTAAGTATAGTTATTTGAAAAATTATTTCCTAGTACGTTGTACGGCAACATTTTGTCTGTACTGAGATAAATGATGAGCAGGAGAGTAATGGCTACAGTCTGTCAATTAGCAACTTTTTAACAAAGTGTGCCTGTGTCAACATGCTTTATTTCATATGGGCCATTAGTAATTGATGATTTTCCTAACCCATCAAAGTGTTATCTGGAAAGCTTAGCTTCTCCATACTTCAAATTTTTAAAATCTTTTTAATGTTTATTTATTTTTGAGAGAGACACAGAGTGTGAGTGGGGGGAGGGTCAGAGAGAGAGGGAGACACAGAATCCGAAGCAGGCTCCAGGCTCCGAACTGTCAACACAGAGCCTGATGTGGGGCTTGAACTCATGGACCACGAGATCGTGACCTGAGCCAAAGTAGGATGCTTAACTGACTTAGCCACCCAGACATCCCATATTTCAAATGTTTTACAGATGGGGAGGGAGAAACTTCTCAGGAAGATAAAGAAAGGAATAAGGATGTCCTATAAAAACAGCTGCTATGAATTTGCATTTCTATGGATGGTGTACTTTAGCCAGAGGATAGAAGCCACCCACAGCTATGCACCACGTCTAGGGAGCGCTGCTGAAGAGTCTGTGCCATTTCTAAGGCCCAAAGTTTTCTGCTTCCCATTCTTTGCACTTCAGCTAGCTGCTACCAGTTTACATGTATTTTAGATAACACTCTTCCTTTACTTTCCAGAAAAAGAAAAAAAGAAGGAGGGCATAGAAAAATTTATTTACTCATGTAACAAACTGAAATAGAGTTAATTTTCAGGTTTGCAGTGGAATTATGAGAGATGACTATGTTACAAATGGCAAAAGAAGGGCCCCTTGCCTGTGTGGTAATGCTGTCAGGGCCCCTGCGGCTGTTGGCTCAGTTCATGATGTATTAGACTGCAAGCATTTCAGTGCTCTCGGGGGCTCTCTGGTCCTATGATAAGGTCAAGAGTTAACTACTTGTATTTTAGCTGTGTACTGCTATCAATACCGCTCCTATGGAAACCTCACTTGACGTCATTTTTGAATCTTTGTGACTGTAGTCAAGCTTTAGTAAAAGTCAATAAGAACATTAGACTGTTGTCTATATTATTACTTGCCACTTCCTGCCAGCAACCCACCAATTCATTAGCAGAGAGTTTTGGAACTCTTGCTTGATTATTTATGCAGTCAATAGCAAGGCTTGTCTGCATTCATAATTGTTTGATTTTATGGCCTCTTCTTTAAACAAACATTGTCTATGGTAATGCGATGCCCTGATGGATGGGAAAGGTTTTGTCTGTGAATATCATTTAGATAATTAAAAATGACAGATGAAATCGCCCGCTGTCTTGACCTGTACTTTGTTCCCTCAGTGATACTGAAGAGATGCTGATTGCTGTCAATCAAAACCCATTGGAGGTTTGTAAATTCTGGCTGCTGTGAACTCTGACCCCTACTGTTGATCTGAAATAGATAATAACCTTGAAATTCTATTAGAATTTAAAAACAGTTTTACTAAAGGGGCACAGTATATATATTTCTTTTTCTCCAGAACACAGTTACTTAATGTCACGCTTTGCAATATCCAGAATTAAAGTGAAATATAATGCTTAGCAAAGCTTAATGTAACAAATCAGAACAAAGATCTTTTTTCTGTAATCCCAAACTCCTGATTAGGAATCCCATCTTCTGGCTAGGAGAGGATAAAAACTTCAGCTTTGCTTCTTAACTGGCTGCGAATGGTTAGCACTTTTTTGGGGGCGGGCGGTGGGTGCTCATGTTTACCTATTCTGTTGTTGAATGAATTATTTTCATGCCAGCAAGATTTTCATTTAGTATTTTTTTCCATATTTATCCTATAAATCTTTCAAACCACTATTTTTCCCAAGCCAAAGGAAATAACACAACTAGAATTTTGAGCACAATAGAGATCCAAAGGCCACTGTTGATGCCCAAAGTTCTCAACAAACATCATCAAAACCTTAGGTCAAGAGATCAGGCTGATAAATACATTTGCCTTGCAAATTATTCTTTATCGTTACCCAGACACTTAAAATATATTCAGAAACCACACTAGTATTTAAAACACATGCAGGTTGATGGTCGTGGGAATGGAGGAAGAGAATACTTGGATTTCTCGATATAGGAACCATCAAACTAGCCAACAGCAACCAAAAAAAAAAAATCACTAGAAAATTCTACAGCTTGAAAATTATAACAATTAGGCTTCAGCAGTTTTTAGTACACTTGTTGTCACAAATGTATATAGTAGCAAATGCAGTCCAATAAGAGAATTGCAAATAGCAGAGATCTCTTGAAAGGTGATTGTGAAGTAGTGTTGGTTTTTCTACTAGAGAAACTTCTTCAGAGTTTAATGAATTCATGAAGGGTCATATGAAGAGTTATTATCATTGTTTTGCATTTTGTAATTAGCAGATACTTTGAAATAATATTAGTTATGTCAGTGCCTCAGTGACAATGGAAAATAAATATTATCATTGATATTTGGAAGTTGATAAAGTATCAGAGGTAGAATTCTTACCTTTATTTTCAGGACATTTATCCAAGTTCAATCATTAACTAAGGATAATGCTATTTCACAATTTAAGTGTTGTTTTTTTTTGTTAATCTTGATAAATGAATTTCAGATAAATTTATTATTGCCTAATAAAACCTAGGACAGGAAACATAAATGTGAATATGTGTATTTTTTAAAGCTGTTCTCAAAGGCTTAGCACAAGTCCACCTTTTTGGCAATGCTTTCCTTGGTCTTCCAAGAACCCCGGGATGACTTCTACCTCTGACATTTTGGCGCATACTGCATTTTGCCTTATTAGTACTTTCATTTACTCATCATTCACACGATCACTCATTTTTTTTATTCACTAAAAAGGATTGATTAAAAAACATTCAGGTACTAAGCACTTTTCATATACTAATGAATCTGCATTTTCACCATATCCCCCTTTATCTAGGCAAACAGACTTGAAGACTTAGGCTAGGTTCGTGCAGGAGCGTGCTTCCCAGGCTAGGTTCCTGCTTCTGCAGGAGTATCTTGGTCTCTCTTGAATTGGCTTTGCCCTTGCAGGTTCTCATGAAGCATCTAATGACATGGGCTTTTTTTCACTTGGGATTTGTGAGAAAGGGAGAGTAAAAAATACTGGTGATTTATGTTTTAACCCAGGCTCTGTGGGGGTTTCTCTAATGACAGTTGAGTCTCAGCTCATGGGGGTCATAAACATCACAACTATAGTTGAATCAAGAATGTGATGAGGGGTCCCTGGGTGGCTCAGTCAGTTAAACGTCCGGATTTGGCTCAGGTCATGATCTCACGGTTTGTGGGTTCGAGCCTCGCATCAAGCTTTGTGCTGACCGCTAGCTCAGAGCCTGGAGCCTGCTTCAGATTCTGTGCCTCCCTCTCTCTCTGACCCTCCCCTGCTCACATTGTCTCTCTCTCTCTCTCTCTCTCTCTCTCTCTCTCTCTCTCTCTCTCTCTCAAAAATAAATAAAAAAGCATTAAAATAAAAAAAATTTTTTAGGAATGTGATGAGTCATTTTCCCACCCCAAATTCTTCTCCTTATCTTGCGTCTTTGCCATAGCACCATTTGACTTAATGGTGACCTTGCAGTCTCAGCTTCCCTTGACTCTGAGCAGAGGAAAGGGTTAAACGTTTGAGATCAGTTCAGGAAAAATATCTCAGTTTTCTGATGTTGGCTTTATGTAGTCCAGATTTCTCTATAGCTTGCTAGAACAAGTAAGTTTTGTATAGCAGAAAATTGTTTCAGGATTAATTCATGCCAACCCCACTAATATTGTAAGCCTCTTTTACCAGGAGAGAAAAACATTTAGCTACTAAAAAATCCTCATGCTTCTAGACCTTTCTATTCCTTCTTCTGTTCCTTGTGCTACCATATGCACAAATCATGCACAATCTCCTAAATTTCTTGGAAAATGATTTTTGTGCTTATTTTGTTCAATTTCTTTTTGGACCTTTGATGATGTTTAAGACACAGTTGAAAGAATTTCAGCTGAACGTACTGCCTTATAGTCACGATATATTGAGTGTATGCTTATAGAAAAATGTCTCTGGTCTGCCACAGCATGCACAAATACTTCATTTGTGGGAATTTTATAACAAATAAACATGTCCAGTTGTCAATTATTTCATGGTAACCTTATTTTGGTGCCTAAGACTTTCATTATGTCACATGATATAGATATAAATATAAAATGGTAGTGTTAGAACAGATTTTCACAGTAGACAGGGAGCATATCAAATCCATAGGGAATGGTAAGCTTAACCACACATTAAAATGAGGGTGCTTTCTTGCCTTTTAAAAATAAGTTGTATAGGGTGCCTGGGTGGCTTGGTAGTGTCGATTCTTGGTTTGGGCTCAGGTCATGATCTGGGGGTTCGTGAGTTGGAGCCTCAAGCCTTGCATCAGAATCTGAGCTGTTCTGTGTGGGGAGCCTGCTGAGGATCTCCTTCTCTCTGCCCCTCCCCGGCTCATGGGTACGTGCACATGTATGCATGCTCTCTCAAGATAAATAAACTTAAAAAAAAAAATAAGTTCTATATTTTCATCTTTTTTTAAATGACCATATTTTAAATAACTTTTTGTAATATTTATTTATTATCTTTAAGAGACAGAGAGAGGGTGCATGCATAAGCAGGGGAGGGGCATAGAGGGAGGGAGACCCGACCTCCCAAGCAGGATCCAGGTTCTCAGCTGTCAGCACAGAGCCTGACATGCAGCTCAAACTCACCGACTGTGAGATCATGACCTGAGCCAAACTCAGATGCTTTACCAACTGAGCTACCCAGGTGCCCCTGTATGTTAGCATCTTAAGAGGCCAATGTTTGCCAAGTTCATGCTAGTTAGAGATACAGGACTTTCTACTGACCTAGTTTTCTGTGTCATATCTCCTGGAAGAGAGGCTTGTAAATGGAACTCTACAGAGAGATTGAACTTAGGCTAATATTTGTTAAGCATTTACTAAGTGTTAAGTCATTGTGCTAGACACTTTGAAACTGACATCATCTCCTTTGTGTTGAAGATAATGATTATTCCCATTATTCATATGGAGAAACTTAAATTCAAAGAGCCTATAATATGCTCCGGGTCCCATAGTTAACCAAGCAGCAGAAATGGGATTCTGTCTTTAATTTTTTCTGAAATTAAATCCGGGGTTCTTTATTCTACTACATACTACTTCTAGGTGTATCATTATATCAGCACTTTATTCTAATTAGTCTCTTGCATGAAGTTAATAATCGTTTTTTCTTGTTTCAAATAATCGCCGTCGTCGCACTGTGTGTGCCAAGCTTTCTACTAAGTGTCTTGACTGAATTCAGTTGATCCTCCAGAGAAATACAGGAGGCAAGGATCATCGGCTACATTTTGGGGACAAGAAGAGTGTTTAGAGGTTAAACTCATCCAAAGGACAAAATAATCCAGCCAGAATTCAAATCCAGCTCTGCCTCCGTCCAGAGTTTATGCTCTTGACTGTCCCCTCCTGAGACATAGTGTGTATATAGCACAGTAGGCACTTATCCAGGTACCTAATTACCCTTTGATGTTGGCCCTCGCCATGTAGAGTTCCGTGCAGATCGGAAATAGGCTCGCAAGTCCTCTGCTTACTTAACTGAATTCAATCCATTTGGGGGAGAGGCAGTCATTTTTGTTTGCCTTCATTTTACCAAGTTCAGCCAAACTGATTTATATGAATCCTCCAATTATCTTTTCAGCACACCTCTGCCAGAAATTTTGTTAGAGAAATGTTCTTTTCATTTCACCCTCTCAGGGAGGGACGATTAAGAAAAATCAGGTGCTAGTGGCAGCTGTGTCTCAGAGAGAAGGTTTTTCCTACCTGATTATCCAGTTGTTTTGAGGATGGCAGTTCGTACTGCTTAGAGTCTAATTTCCCAAAGATTAATAACATTAAGGAAAGTTAAATGAAGCAAACAGCATGCGTGCCACTCGGTGCAGGGCCCCAGTCAAAACCACACTGCCCAATTCCCCTCTGCTACTGGGGAGATAATTACTGAGCCTTTGTTCAAGTGAAGGAAATGAATTTTGAATCCTCTGTATATTTAATTATTCAAGACTGAACCTCTGTTATTTTCCTTAACACACACACACACACACACACACACACACACACACACAGCCAATCCAGGTAATCCCCTGTGGTATATTCTGAGCACTAATTACTTCCCCAAATCTCAGCATTATTTTAACTTGCTCTTAGTAATATGCTCTAAGTATTATTTGAATTTATTGGCATGCTTTTATAAGGGTTTTATCTGAACAAGGATGTTTATTTTGCCAATCTAGTTCTAGTTTAATGTTGACTTGTTGTTGGTCTCTAAAAGTACTTTGGCCTCAAATAAGTACAGATTTTTAAAGATGGATCTAAAGGAGTAAATCTGTAAGATATTTAAAGTGCTTTGCCCATGAATAGGGACCATCTATTCTTCAGAAATGGAATTTTTATGGCTTTGGTCATTATTCTCAAGTAGCAAAGAAGTGTTGATTGTTCATTTCGAAGAGATGGAGGTAGTTTAAAATTACCAAAATTTGTTTAAAGCACATAAACTCTACATTTGAGTACAAAGTGATTTTTTTTAATTCTGAGGGGCTCCCAGGGTTATATTTTGCTACAATATGAAAATTAATTGTGACAATAAAGGCCATGATTATAAGCCTTTCACATTGTCCCACTGTGACAATTAGCTCCCAATTGTTAGACCATTTACTTATTAGAACATTAAGGATTGGAGCTGTCTTAACTTATAACTGAAAACAGGTTATTATTGGGGTTGGTTATGAACCCACAGGACATACCACAAAGTGTTTTTATTGGTTGAGGCTGACAGTGCATTTCAAAATAATACAGTTTAGTCACCTTGGATAGATTTCAGGAGCGACGTTGTAAAAGGTGTCTAACAGGTGACTTTTCTCCAAACTCTGTCATACAGTTAGTTTTCTTTGGCGAGAATGAACTTTTAAAATAAGTATATTGTTTGTGAAGCGAGTCTGACATGCAGGCAGCATGATCAAAGGGACCGTTTTTTCCTCAGGAACATTGAGAGCGTGCCTCTTCCAGGAGAACAAGGTACGGCAGACGTCCCTGAAAGTATGCAGGCTGTTTCCTAAAGAGCAACAAGGAGAATGAGGAAAAAGCCTCCATTAAACTTTCAAAGAGACATGTGTTTCAAACAGACTTGTTCAGCACTTGCTCCCTCTGTCAGAGCCCACCACATGCCCTGAGAAAGGAGACATTACAAAGATAAGCAAGAAATGTACTGAGTCCTTTCTAGAACCTTGTCCTGAACTCCTCGTGTGTTGTAGTTGATGCTTAGGTGCTCCCCAACTTATCCCACAGATATGAGTCAATTTCCTTTTTTTTTTGTAAATAGTTATTTTTCTTTATTTTGGGCTTTTTTTTTTTAATTCCCTAGCCTTAGCTCAGGAAGATTTCTTAATAGTTGCTCTAAATTCATGATTAAAGACACTTTAAGATAATGGGTAAGGTATACCTATTAGCTGTGAGATCCTAAGCATTTGCTTCAATTACCTGCCTCAGTTTCCTTAACTGAAAAATGGAAATGAAACTGATACTTGAAATCCCAACTGAGAAGATATTTAGAATAATAGCAGACACATCATCAATGCACTGTGCACACTAGCTGATATTATAATTTTTTTTATTATCCAGAATAATAATTTTGGTAACTTAAGAAGATTTTTTGAGACTAATCAGCAAAAAAGGTGCTGTTTCTATAATTAAATTTGTCATTTTCCTTCACCTTATATTTTATAGGAATTTTCTTCATATTTTAAAGATAGCTTATAAATCCATTATAGACTATCTTTTTAAATTATTCATATACACTTGTCATTAAGAGGGATTAGTGAAATACCTGAATTCAAGCACTCAAACTCCAGAAGTAATATTTGAATTCCAAGAAAAGAAAACATCTTGAGAAGTATAATAACAAATACTCACCTATGAGTGTGGAAATCTTGCTCACACCCTGTGGAAAATCCAAGTCAAGTTCTAACTTGTTGGGGCTGAGAGAGAAAGAGTAAAAAAAAAAAAAAAAAAAAAGCCGACACTATATGGGTTTATTTTAAATCTAAATTCTCACAGCATTACATAAAAGCTAAAGCCGGTGATTGGTTACAAAAGTAGAGGTATGGCCTAACTGTAAAATTGTTCTGTCAGATACGTTAATGGCCCTAATTAACAAAAAGCAGAAATGGCTCTAGGAAGAATACAGACTAGAGTTTTGTTAAACAACAGAGACGCTCTTAGTTGAACTGGAGGAGAGCTCAGCTGTGAAGTTCCCTCTTGCCTGTCTAGACAATTCACATTCAGTGGCGTTCAGAAACATTTTTAATTAGATGAGTGTGGTGTGTGGTTTGCATGGGAGGGAAAAAGTCACACCAGGCCTCTGATTTATACCACCTGGGATTTTAGTTTTATCCCAGCTGAACTGGGTTGGAAACCAACTCAGATGTTTTTTTGTCCTTTTCTCTTATGATGCTTTTCTCTTCTCTTGAGAAGCAATTCCCAAATGGAAAGAAGAAGCCTTGGTAGATTTCATACCTATTAGATATTGCAGAATGCAACGTTAAGATGGGTAAGTTAGCATACTGTTTTCAGGATGTCACAAGATTGCCTCTTAGGAATCATTGACTCCTTCAGAGCCTTATGAAAAACAATCTTGTGATGTACCTTAAGGTATTTATTGACTTAATTCCAGAAATCTGGCAAGTCTGAAAATTGGATTCCTACCATCAAGCATTCATAGAGGCCAGTGCAGAGAGTGCAGGCTGAGAACTCTCTTCCCTTCTGCAGTGTTTGTTACCCTGGCCTCAGCCACATTCCTATCACAGGGCTCAGGGCTTCCAGGAAGTGCTACACACGGCTGCCTTACTTTCCGGAAACCGCACTTTGTGTTATTCAATAGGAAAGTGTTAGATAAAGAAGGTGATAATTTGCTGGGTCCTTTAGTTGAATCTTTGGAGAGTGTGTAATCAGAGAACATTTTGTCAGTGTATACACTTTGTATAGTGTAGACTATAGAGTCAGGTTTGGTTCTAGCCTTGGCTCTGCCTCGTGTCTGTGAGC
>NC_043708.1:61152629-61232807 GCF_006229205.1 Suricata suricatta | reverse complement strand
CCCCCCCCCCCCCCCCCCCCCCCCCCCCCCCCCGCCCATCTGCGCCTCTCCTGCCCTCCTTGCATGGGCACATATACTCTCTCTCTCTCTTAAAAAAAAAAAAGGCCTCTTTTGAGAGGAGGGTATATTTTTAAGATTAAAAGAGATGATACATTTGCTTTTTTAATGTTTATTTATTTTGAGAGAAAGAGAGCATGCACACATGAGTGGGGAAGGGGCAGAGAGAGAGCGAGACACAGAATCCAAATTAGGCTCCAGGCTCTGAAGTGTCGGCACATAGCCCAACACAGGGTTTGAATTCACAAATAGTGAGATCATGACTTGAGCTGAAGTCTGATGCTCAACTTACTGAGCCACCCAGGCTCCCCAAGGTGATATGTTTAAAGTACCACTAAGTAACTACTCAGTATTGGTTACTATAAAGTGTATCTATTATAGTTGCATATTTTTGTGTAGTAGCATAGTAACTATACCACAAAAAACTCCTCCCCTACACTGTATTTTGAAGAGTATACAACTGCCCAAAATGTCCAAAGGCCTTCGTTGCTGGAGGTGCTGGCAGGTGTTTGGTGGAAACACTCTCCCTAGCTGTGTAAAAGGGAGCCCAAGGTTGGCATTGCCATGAGAATCAATTCTATTTCAAGTTAAAAGACTTGTGAATTTTTTTTTCCTTTGGAAGAAAAAGAAATGTAACTTTTCTATGGGCTGGAAAAGACCACCAAAGACCAAAACTTATCCCTATAAATGAATTTTCATCTGGAAAGGCCATGGCTCATCTCCCATCCACTATGAGTCCAGTATACATTCTAGACGAGATCGGGCGCGTTCAGGGTGGTATGGCCGTAGACGAGTCCAGTATATATTCTAGTCAGAAAGTCCTTTTATGTTTCTAACTTAGGTATCTCATAATAAGAGATTTTTCTCTGCTTTCCTAGTACTTGAAGTCCCTCTCCAAACCAACGAACACTCAGTTTAGTGGTTCCCTGGGAGTCCCAAGTTCTTCACTGGCATTTTTCTTCTCAAACAGAGAAAGCCCATTGAAAGTATCAAAAATAAATTAGTACATTTATCCAATATCCTCATGTCAAGTGAGGATATTTATCAATATCAAATGAGATCTTAAGTAATGTGACCACCAAAAAATGGGTTGAGAAAAACCTTGGGCCTGCACAACCTCTAACTGTACGTTACAAGTGTCCCTTTAAGTCGGCATTGAACCCTGTGAAAAGCACCCCCAGATGCTCACTTTCCACTGAGCTGACTCCAGATTCAGTTGGCAGCCTGCAGAACCACCTGCAGTCTCTCTCATGGGGCTGGGAACATCTACTCAGTTCGCCATGGTCACAGTCTTCTCCTGATTTTGGGATCAGGGAGTAAGAAAGCTTAAGAATCACCACATTTGGCCTCTTTCCTGACTTTCCCCAACTCCTCTACCCTCAGGAGGTGTAGCTAGTTTCGTGCAATTCTGTCCTCATCCTGTTACTTTTATATTTATTCATTGATGCATTCTCTCATTGAGTATAACATGCCTTCTCTGTGCCTCAGTGCTAGCTGCAGCGACCTTAGGCATTGGTACAAAGCCCTGGGAGTCTAGCACTGCAGAGCAGCACCATTTTTGACAAGGGCTCCTAAGGGCTTATTCGTGTGTGCTACTTTGGTGGCCGATCAAATTCCAAGAAATAATAGGAGGGAAAGTGTGTTAGCTGAGCCTGTGTGGAATAGGGTTGGGGAGTGGTGCTTCTGTACCTCTGTAGGCGAACACATTTACAGCGGATGCTGAGACCTGGCCCTGGGGGCGGGAGGCGTGAGAATGTTTAGATCAAAGAGGAACCCCAGAAGAGGTCTGTGCACAATAGGAAGTCACCAGACAAAACCTTCAATCCCAGTCTTCATTTTTATCAGTCATTGCATCTCCCTACAATTGCAACATTTTTTAAAAGAAATGTTTCCAAAGCTACAAAGCTTTGAAATATTAAAGGGAAATAAATGAACCAGAACTTGGAAAGTTGGTTTGCTCACAGGAAAATTGTGAGGTTTCTTTTTTCATTTGAAATGAATGTAAAGGCAGTTCCCCTGCTTGAATGGAAAGCTTATTTGTTTGTTTTTGTAAATAGGCATTAAAAAAAGAGCGAAAAAATGTGTACCTCACTCTTTGATGCTTAGCAAGAGGTTTGTGATTTTTTTTCGTACCTGGGGTCCAAGAAAAATGCAATAGTACAATACATCACTGATAAAACAATCTGATAGATTTATAAAATGTTTAGTGAATATATTCTGCTTAGACCAGCAGGAACACCTGCTTCTATTATTCCATCACTGATAAAATGGTAAATAGCTTCTGTCAGTCATGCAGTTTGCATAAAGCCACATAGTTTACTTGTGGGATTGGCCATTTGTATGGAATTACATGGAGTTTGTGTTCAATCTCTTCGTTAAATGATTCAGTAAAATTATAGGGTCATAAATGCACAGTGACACCATTTTAATCTTTGTTCATTTTATCTTTTCTATCAACTCCCTTCTTCTCTCGATTGCACTTCCTCCAGTATAAACTGGAAGATGTACCTTCAAGGATTAACTGTTATTGTTCTGTGGGTAATGATGGGCATCTAGATGGTCAGTCTGATGTCATTTCTTTTCTGTTTTCTTTTTTTCCCCCCAGTACAGTTTTATTTCTCTCTTGATCAATGAGAACTATCACTTAAAATCTGACAGTTCTATATCCTCCCACTAACCAATTTAATTAAGCAGTAACCACCAATATATGAGAAGAAAAAGTGCAACCATATTCAAATGTTATAAAGATAGTGCTGTAAAATAACTCTCATGGTGCTCAGTGACCCTTCACTGACCTGGGAAATGGGAGAACACACTTTTTTTTTTTTTACTGAAAACATTTTCCTTTTCTAGTTGGAAAGACTGACAATTTCCTTTTGCCAGGTCCAAGTAGCGCTTGGTGCTTCTTACTCTCCTTGGACTGAGGGACTGAAACCAAATTCTTCATAGAGATGTGAGTCTTACTGGGACCCCACAAGGGGCAAGCATTGGCTTTTCCTTAGAAACTTAAAAGGAAAAACACTTCCATGTTGAGGCTTTCCTCTTTTACTTTCTTGGATTATGGAAGGGGTCTCTGGTAGTCCACATAAAACACAGGGCACTGAATAGGCTCGGATTTTACTGATGGACTATGTAGCACATCCAGGCAGAAATCACCATTGTTCAGATAGAATTCTGTAGTTAGTACTGCTCCACTTTTTTTCATTCTCTTTCAGTCATATAGCTGGTCTAGTATCTGTTTGACTTTAGGACCGATGATCTGAAATACTATTTATCTGTTCTTAACAACTGATAGTAAATATTTTCATGCTCACTGAGATCTCTGACTTTTTAATTTTTTATGTATTTTATTTATTTTTGAGAGACAGAGAGAGACCATGCAAGTAGGGAAGGGTCAGAGAGAGAGAAGGAGATACAGAATCCAAAGCAGCATCCAGGCTCTGAGCTAGCTGTCAGCACAGAACCCAATGCAGGGCTCAAACCCACGAACTGTGAGATCATGACCTGAGCCGAAGCCGGACGCTTAAAAGACTGAACCACCCAGGTGCCCCATGACTTTTTAAATCAATGACCTAGTTTTTACACCTTTTGCTCTCACTTCTTGAATATTCATTAGAGCCACCTAGCTCAGATATCTACATTTAGCAATATCTGGAAATGATATATAATTTTCAAGTTCCCATATAATAGAAACTACATGAAAATGACAGAGGAGTTTGTGGAGAATGATAGACTGTACCCTCTGGGATGAGAATTCTAGGTAGTTTATTCAGTCTTATTTGATAAAATCAGACATGGAACATACTTGCTGGATTATGATGCTCAATTTCTCCTCCCTGGAAGACTGGTAATGTGAATAAATACATTATCACGTGTGGTCCAGTCTTTGTCTGTCTGTCTCATGTTGCTCTTGTTCTCCCTGTCCGTATTGTAATGCTTGCATCTATCTTGGGGGCTTGTTTACTAAACCCAGAGAACTCTTAGTTTTTGCTTTTGCATCTATGCCAGTCCTTGGTCTTGATCCTTTGATTCCCATAGGAGGCTTTGCTTCTGGTATGCTCTGCACAGCGCTGGTTGCCTGCTTTCCTCATCAGTGGGAATGGCTGAAATGGCTGCATGTTGCTGCAGCTCTCTGTTTCAAGCACCTGGATGATCTGGACCTGTGGTCGTTGTCAGCTCTGATCTGCACTGTCAGCATTTGGCATTGCTGTGACATGGGCTATGGGGTGGGGTGTGGAAGCCGTTTAGGCAGGAAGAAGTCATTTCGGAACAAAACAAGAGCTGAAATTGGATCTTCCATGGGGCAGAGTCATCATGCTACTTATGAAAGATGTTGTCCTCCTTCCTCTTGCCTCAGAAGTAATTTGTGAGTGAGTAATTGACAAGCATTTCATGCTCTCATGCGTTGACTAATAAATAGTAAGTATAAATCAAATGAACATGACTGAAACCTTGACGCTGACTACATCTTTGTACACTTGATGGGGTTTGACCACATCAGATCTTTGCTACAGAAGGCTCCCATAAGACAGACTCTTGTACTAACTCCAACTTGTAGCTAAACCTAAATTATTTATGCTGTTTTATGATTATTTTGCTTTGTCTTAGGAAAAACTTTTTTTAAGTCCCTAGAAAATCCCATCTTTAAAAATCTCCAGCATCTGTAGGAGAATGATTAAGATTCATCACAGATTTCTTTTTCTGTGGAAATAGGAGATTTTAAATTAAAGTATTGGAAAAGAATTTGCCCCCAACATCCTAACACCAATTAGAGTCTTCTCTTAGATGAATAGCATTTAACTCAGTCTATTACTGAGGGTGTCTTGTAGTGGTATTACTTTTTCAGAAAGCTGTGTATGAGATTTCCCTTTGTAGATGATTTACTCATTCATTCACAAATAAGAATAAGAAAAAAATGCATGTATCCTTTAAATCAGATTAGGCTCCCCTTTCATTATTTTTGTATAAGGCCACTTTCTTGCCAATAATAATAATAAATAATAATAATAAAGGAAATCTGGTAATCTATAGTATAATAAACTTCTTCCCCATGTATTATAAGAGATGAAGGAGAAGAATGCCTTTCAAAAGTGAACTGTCTTAAACTAACATATGAAATAAAGTAGATGTATTTAGTCTTGATAAGAATATACATTCAGCATTAAAGCTTCTGTCCTTGGAACATAACCACTTTGGCAGAATCTATTGCTTTATCTGTTTATGATCAATCTGACACTGGCAGTCTGTCTTAGAATATTGAGACATGCACTGCCCACCTCTTCTCTAAGCAAAATAGTCAATAAATATGAACATGTATGTAGGAAGACAGTGGGGTGTGAAAGAGGTAGAAAAGGAGACTAAGGTAAGAATTGGAAAGAATTATCAAGAGCAAAAGAAGATTTCTCCTGCTTTGCTAGAAATCCATGGAAGAGTCAAGAATGCACATAGAGGGTTCTAATCTCAGTGTCTGTGACTCTGGTAGAAGCTGGTGTGAGCTTTTCACCTACCTCATGGGCCTCTGGCAGGAGAATGCCAAGAAGGAGAAATGGATAATCCGGGGCCAGCTGGTTTCCTTCAGCCCTTCATTCATGCCTTGCCTTGTTCCAAAGAGCCTATTTCAAAGTGCATCTCTTCATTTAGTCAAATTGTTAGGTAGCAAAGTAACCTTACTCAAAAGTGCACTTAAACTTACAAAAGCAACACCATAGCATGAAGCTTGCAGTATGCTGTTCTGGTAGTTTTTCCTCTCTGCTCTCATCTCCCATGAGACAAGTACCCTAGTGTTAATCAACTACTCCATTTCTCTAACTTAGAATCACAATTTATGAATACCTTTAGAAACAGTGCTTAGAAGGACAGACCCTTCTAATGACTTGTTAGCTTAACAATAAACCATTGAAGCTCCTAATTTGCCTATAAACACATGAGCCCCCTGGCATAGTCCTACACAGTACGGTTCAAAGGGCCTTATAACTGCCCTGTTCTTTTATATAGAACTGATTCAACCCTGCTGAGACCTAGAAGATTAAGAATGTAAAGGGAAGTAAAGCTTCCTTCCCTCTAAATTTGGCTCAAGACCTACAAATTATCTGTGGCTGCTAACTGAACTCTTTATTTCCTCCTCAGTGAAGCTCCTCAGTGGCTGATGCATGTACATGTTTTTCATTTCTGCTGTCCCCTGGATGACGTGCATCTCAGTCATCTCAGTCTAGAGGCCCTATCATCCTTGGTACCTCCCCACAGAACATAGAAAACCATTGCAAAGGCACAGGTAATATTTTGACGGTAGAAATCATCTCTTCCATTTCCACTGGACTTAGGTATTTATGGTCTCCAGTGTCATTGGCTAATACTTAAAAAGGTCGTCAGAGTAAAAGTATGAAGTCACTCCTGAACTGGCTTATCATTTCCTTCCAAAACATAGCCTTTGATCTTCAGGTCTAAATTAAAACAAATCTTTTGTAGCATCTACGGGTAGATTTCTTCCAATTTTTAGTATTATGTTGACTCATATATCATTTGTAGATGAAAAAAAGCATGCCGGCTGATCTCAGTCTAATAAATTGCTACTTAAACCCTTCTTAAAAGTTTCAGTGCCTTTATTTTTCTGTCTTTATTGTCTCTATTCTATTTTTTTCTCTTTCAACTTGTATTTGGATTGAATAGGAGTACTAAACAGATATCCCTAGGGCTTGTGGCCTTTTCCTGCTGATCAAATGTAAGGGGGAGAAATTATTCTATCCCAGTTGAACTTTTCACTGCCTTGTTCTGTGGTCAGGGTACACTCAAGAAACATGGATGATATCAGGAGGATATTTCTCAGCTGTACTGAATCTCACGTGGGTGGTCAAAATGAAAAAGAAAACCTGAAATAGTTATGATTTAACAAAATAAATAAATGTTAAAACATTACTTTCTTGATTAAAATTGAATATGTAAGAAGGCAGAAAATAAGAAAGTCTGCTGTGGAATTAATTAAATACTACTCCTTATAACATTCTTTATTAACTATAGAAATAAAATTTCTTAATATAGTTTTCAAAGTGCTGGTTAGAGGATGTTATAAATATATGTTTAAGGCAAGGAACTTTAGAAATGAGCATTTTCCCCCGAATTTTACACCTGATTTATCAGTACTAGATTGTCCTCATTTGTAAAGTCTAATTATTAACACTTGACTGGTTATCAGGAGTTCTCTCTTCAAGTCTTCCTGGCAATTCATTTAACCTTCCATGTAAGAGTTGGGTTCTTTCCAACCAGTTTGCCTTTGGGTAAGGGTTGTGGGGGGAAATCATCCCGAGGTTGAATACTTCACCACTGGCCAAATGGTTACACATCATCCCTGACTCAACCTTATCCTAACCTGTGTTTGCTCTCATGCCATGCACATGGAAAAGGGAAAAAATAACTTGGCCCTTTTTTTTTAATCTATTCTTTTTGGGAAACAGCCAAGCATCCTTTCATAATCAAATGCCTGTGTATCCAGAGGCACTGGCCACAGTCCAAACATTTATTGGTCATTGAACACCTTGCATGAGGTAATTTTCAATTATCTTATTAAACCGGAACAAGGATCTGGTCATGTTTCCTTTGATTATAAATGTCGCTCATGTTCTTATTACTGTTAATAGCAGTGCTCATGGGGTGCCAGCAGTTTTCTGGGCACTGTCCCATAGGAAATGCTGTCTTGTGTCCTTTGTGAAGAAAGGCACCAGAAACAAAGAAGCTGAGGGTGGGACCGTTCAGTCATTGTTTATTTCTCGTGGGGGAGGGGGCGGGGAGGGGCTGGAATGGGTAATTGCATGTGACCTAACAGAGTGGTGGTGTTTTACAGCATGACGAAAGTTTGAGATTGCAGCAATGGAGTCCCAGGAGGAAAGTTGAAAATTTGGAGCGTCTTGAAGGAAAATGACTATCAATTATTTCGTTGATACATAGCTCTATCTTTGGACACATGGCTTAAGTAGTGACAGAACAATCAGATGAAGAAACTTGAGAAGCATAGTCGCCCCAGGACTTCTAGGTCTTCCCTTCTGATACATTCATTTAAATATTTTCTACTTTTGAATTAAATACTTCAATTGCTTTATTTGCCTAGAAATTTCAAGAATAGGGTCCATGCTATATGCTACAGATGATTGTTTAGAAAAAGAAGTTAGGGGTGCCTGGATGGCTCAGTCCTTTAAACATCCAACTCTTGACTTCAGCTGAGGTCATGATCCCATGGTTCGTGAGTTGAAGCCCCACATCAGGCTCTGTGCTGACAGTGTGCAGCCTGCTTGGGATTCTGTCTGCCTCTCTCTGTGCCCCTCTGCCACTTGCTGTCTTTCTCTCAAAAAAAAAATTAAAAAAAACCTTTCAATATATAAAATACATAAAAATTTTTTTTAAGTTAAAAAAATGTGTTAGGAACTCAAAAGTTTCTGGTACGGGGGAGTTCAGAAGCCGCATTTACTGATTTTGAGACAGTATCAAAGGATAATAGCTGATAGGAGGAGAAACAATAGAAATAAAAAATCTTAGTGCTCATAACAGGAATTTATCAGAGAAGAATAATTATTTTCTCACTCTAGTGGCCTTTATACTAAAAACAAAACAAAAACAACACAAACCATCTAATACCCTATGAAATATAAATGGTTATTACATACATTAAAGTAAGTACTCATTATAGATTAAAGAAATTGTGGCATTTGTTTCATTTAAAAAATGGTTTTTAATGTTTTATTTATTTTTGAGACAGAGAGAGACAGAACATGAAAGAGGGAGGGACAGAGAGACAGGGAGACATAGAATCTGAAGACAGGCTCCAGGCTCTGAGCTGTCAGCACAGATCCCAAAGTGGGGCTCAAACCCACAAGCCTGAGATCACGACCTAAGCCGAAGTCAGAGACTTAACCAACTGAACCACCCAGGCGCCCTGCATTTGTTTCATTTTAACTTACAATTGTAGTTGTCATTACTACATTTTTATAATTTTCATAATTTTAAAAGGTGACAGATCACTTCTTATCTCATTTTTTAAGTAAAGCTCTCAATTTATAGAAAATAAAAAGATACATGGTATAATTAAATATTGCTCTGACCTTTGTCTTTTGTAATGTGGGAAAGCAGAGTTTATGCAGATCACCAGCTTAACTTGAAAGTGGAAAGTGCAGAAAGTCCAGCGAGATGAATTCATAAACTGTGATCCTAGTGGTCTGTCCCTGAGCCTCTCTGCCTCACCCCAGTTGCCCACTACGGAAAGGAGTGAGAGTGTGGACTTCCAGAGCCCTGTTAGAAGGGAGCTGCCTCACTCTGTGCCCTAAGTGAATTTTCCCAAAAGGCCAAGCACAGCAAGCAACTGCAGAGGATAGCACTGTGAAAACATTGAACACATCACAATATTCTGCAAGGAGGAGTTCATGCACCAAATGCAAGAACGCATCAAGTTCCGAATCACTGGGGTACTTTACTGCCCTCTTTGTCGCTCCAACGTTGGCAGTCCCAAGTTGGGTTGCTTTTTTCAAAATTGGTGCATAAATAAAATCACTTTATAAATATTTATAAACTTATTTCATTAATCCTTTTCTGGTCTAGTGTCATGAAGCTGCATAAGTCCGAGGAATTAAAAATAATAAATAAAAGAAACTCTTGAAGGAGTCTTCCTGTGGTACGAAAAATTACCAAATGTGACCAAGCTCAGGCGACTCTTCTGCTCATAGTTAAATTGTAGTGACAGCTAAAACTTCCAGAAGCTAGGATTGGATGCAATACGTTTGGCTGCTTTTAATTTTTGATGATACTTTATTTTAATCTCCTTTATTCATCCTTTTCATATTTGTCACAATATTTCAGTCTCTTTTTTCTCACACCCAAATGATTACTCCGCACTCCTAAATTGTCTCCTGTCTTCCTGCCTTTAGGTGCTGGCTGGTTTAGTCCAGCCTATGCACAGTCCTTGGATTAATGACTAGAATATGCTCATTATTTTTATCAATCTCCTGGTTTAGACAACAGAAAATTCATTACTCATCAGACTTCTTTAGTAGTTTTTCAAGGATCCTTCTATAATTATGCCAGAGATGGGCCTATACCTACCTTCTAGCCCAGGAATAAAAAAATACTACTCTGCCCAGTCTCTTGTGGATTTCAGTGATGTGTCTTCCTAGGCTAGACTTAGAATCAGCTTTCTTAGTGTCCCAGGTTTACCACTCACTTCTAGCTGTGGCTCACAATCTGGCTGAAATCAAGTTTCCATCTGTGATTCTAACCCAATATTTCTTAACCAGCAGTGATTTTGCCCTCTTGGAGACGGTTGGCAATGTCCGGAGACATTTTTGTTGGTCCCAGCTGGGGAATGACTACTGGCACCTGGCATCTAGTGGGTAAAGGCCAGCAATGTTGCTGAACATCCTGCATTGCACATGACAACTCTAAAAACAAATTTTCCAGCTCAAAGTATCAGTAGTGCTACGTTGGAGACTCTTTAGCCATATTGCTCACTATGACTTGTCTACACTTCAGACCAGTTCTTTTACTATGGTTTCCTGACACTTGGATATGCATTGCTCTCCCCACTCCTCTTTGGCTTTGTTCCTGCCATTTTCTGTTTGAAGTATCTTCCCAACCATCTATAAGTACTTAGCTTTAACCTACTGAAATTATGCCCATTTTTTTCCAACTCACCTAGATGCCATCTACTCAAAGCCAAACCAACCAACCAACCAACCAACCAAAAAACCTCCCCTTGTCATTCCACTTAAGATGGATGCCCGCTTTTTTAAATTTCTACAGTGTTTGGTGCTCAGCTGTACTCTGATACTATTTGGGCAAGTCACTTTGTAGGGTGGTTATGTCTGTATCTTGTCTCTCATTTTAGATAGTTCTAGATACTTAGATATTTTCTAGCCTTGATGTACATTGTAAAGCCAAGCAACATAGCACCTGAAACCCTGTAGAGTTTTGCGGAATCACAATTTAGCATTTATCTTTTTTTGCACTTACCATTGGAATATGCTTTTTTTCATATTGCTACAAAGTCTCCAAAATTTATTATTATTATTATTATTATTATTATTATTATTTATGAACTATTGTTCATTGTCAAATTGGTTTCATATAACACCCAATGCTCTTCCCCACAAGTGCCCTCCTCCCTCAACACCCCCCCTTCCCCTTCCTCCTCCCCCTTCAACCCTCAGTTCATTTTCAGTATTCAATAGTCACTCAGGTTTTGTGTCCCTCTCTCTCCCCAACTCTCTTTCCCTCTTCCCCTCCCCTTGGTCCTCCATTAGGTTTCTCCTGTTCTCCTGTTAGACCTATGAGTGCAAACATATGGTATCTGTCCTTCTCCACCTGACTTATTTTGTTTAGCATGACACCCTCGAGGTCCATCCACCTTGCTATAAGTGGCCAGATTTCATTCTTTCTCGTTGCCATGTAGTACTCCATTGTGTATATATACCATATATATACCACATCTTCTTGATCCATTCATCAGGTGACAATATAATAACATTCATTCAAGTTTTTATGCTCTAATTGATTTAACTAATCTCCTCTTACTTTAGAGTTAAGTCGATTTTAGTTTTTGACAAAATAAGTAATACCAAATTGAATGTCTTTGGTACATAGCTTTCTCCCACTTTCATCTGTAACTACCTTTGAATGAATTTCAAGGAGTGGTCTAAATGGTCTGGTGTGTTTTTATTACTAGTGATACGTGTTGCCAAAGTTATTCCAAAATGATTTACCAGTTAAATAACCAGTGACTATATTTAAGGAAACCATATATTTGAAAGAGTCAGGAGGCCCAAGTTCAAGTGACACTCAGATTTTCACTAATAGCAAGGTCATAGGCAAACCACTTAACCTGCTTGATCATATTTTCTTACCTGCAGAATGGGGATCATGAATCTTTATCGGGCCATGAATATTAAACCAAATAATGTCTTTGGAAATAAGCTATAAACCATAATTAACAACATTCATTCAATAAGTATTTTTAAAGACTTTTTTATACCAGATTTTTTTATCAAGAACTAGGGATACAGAGACAAACACAGTCTGGGCTTCAAGGTGTTCTCAGTCAAATGCTATGTAATTTTCAAAATATTACCATTTTTGATACTAAATTGAAAGGACATTACTTCTTAGGAAGTACAAGGATTGAAAGTAAAGGCTCTCCATATAACAGGAAGTACAAATATGAAAAGCTGACCAATTTAATAAGGTGATTATTAAATTTCTTTTGATATCACTTGGTCGTTTATCTCTCTAGCCTAATCCAGAACTACATTTCCTTGCTGAAATATATTTTTAGGTTTGGTTGGTTTTCTTTTGTTTGTTTTATTTTGTCTCATTTTGTTTCATTTTAGTGTTGTTGGGATTTTTTTGCCCCCTGGTCTATTATGACAGCAATTTCCTTACTGCTATCCCCACTTGTGAATTTTTGTTCCTCATTTTTTTGTCCCTGGGAAAATTCAAAGCATTTTTTTAAAAGTTCCATTTGCTACTGATGGCATTTCTTTATCCTTTTCTGAGTCGCAGGTCTCTAGAAGCTGACGGGGCATGGCCCCACTTGTGGCTGTTTTGTGGCTCTCCCATCAAGACTGCTTTGCTTCAGAGTAACTGAGAGTATTCGGGAACTCCACTATCCTTAGATCTATCTTCTGCAAATAGATAATGATTCTCCTGCCTTTGAATGTAGACCCACAGTGATCCCTTTAGCTCCTCATCTCTGAGTTTGTTGGGC
This sequence comes from Suricata suricatta, assembly GCF_006229205.1. Lineage (NCBI taxonomy): Eukaryota > Metazoa > Chordata > Mammalia > Carnivora > Herpestidae > Suricata > Suricata suricatta. The sequence goes on along the minus strand of NC_043708.1, from coordinate 61,220,014 downwards.
ATCAGAAGCTGAGGATAGAGGAGTAACTAGTAAAATGCATCAGAACTGGCAGCTTCAGAACTGCTAGGTGAGCAGGCAGTGTAACAAGAGTCCTGGCCTACAGACCAGCGGCCACAAAAATAGGGAGTTTGTGGGCAGGGGCAGCTTATGTGGATGGAAATAATAAAAAATATTACCACTCTGTAGGTGCTCCCAGAAAGACTTCAGACTGGCGGAATGCAAGGTGTTTTTTCTGCCTGATCTAAATTCTGCTGTTAGCTACTTGATGGACTTAATCAGATCTAGATCTCAATGATTTTAGAAAAAATTCCCTTCTTTCCAGATTGAGCTCTGGAGTAATGCTCATCACAATCAGCCTCTACCCATTGTTGCTGTTACAATGTACCTGTATTTCTTGACTTGTTCTTTTTATATTAGGTCATAAATGAAAATCAGCCTTCCTCTTTTGGTGGGTACTTTTTTCTTTCCTTCATTTTTATTTTTCTCAGACTCAAGTGGAACAGATTATATCCTTAGTTGGAGGCTCATGCTATATGAAATTACAGTATTTCCAGGCATTTTACTTATATGTGTAAATGTAAAAAGAGCAAGCTTACAGAAGGCAGGTGCATGGTAAAGAGTGGAGACATCAGGTTAAAGTACCTCCCACGGGGGCTCCTGGGTGGCTTAGTAGACTGAGTGTCCAACTTCAGCATAGGTCATGATCTCAGGGTCTGAGTTCAAACCTCACATCGGGCTCTGTGCTGATACCTCAGAGCCTGGAGCCTGCTTTGAATTCTGTGTCTCCCTCTCTCTCTGTCCCTCCCCTCTGTCTCTCTGTCTGTCTCTCAATAATGAATGAATATTGAAAAAAAAAATTTAAAGAGAAAGAAAGAAAAAAAAAGTACCTCCCACAATCTACTTCCTTCCAACAACAAACATTTGTTTTCTCTACTCCAAGTCAGCAAACCATAAGAGTAAATGGAAGTTTAGTTGGTGAAGAGAAGTAAAAATCTTTATTAATCTCTTGTCTTGAATTCCTAAGTATTTCAGTATTTAGCATTTTCTTACTTATTTAGTATTTAACTTAAAATTGAACCAGAGGGCATCCCTGTGAGAGATAATGAAAGGTACCAACCTCATTTTACAGCCCTAGAGGGTAGGTTAGTAGGTGGCTTCCATTATGTCATCAGTGGATCAGTGACAAAAGAAGAAAGGTTAAATATTTTTAATGTCTGACAACAAGATTTCTGCTTCAGCACACCTGTATTTTGCTCATTGCTGACAGATTGAACTTCAAATCTGAGAAGCCACTGAGACTTTGACCCATATCCTTTCTGAACCTGGATCTGTTTTAGAGCTTTGCTTTAATTTTCTTTTTGAGAATTTAATTATTGATTTCTGACCAGTGTTGCCCCAACACCGATAAGATACTAGAAATGCTACTACCCTCTCTGAGAAGAATACTTTGCAGAGAAGAGTGGAGGGAGAATAGCTTGAAGGCATTGGGGTTAGTTCTGCCCACTGCAGCAGGCAGGGCCGTTGGATTTTGACAGCGTCTCCTTCTCATGAATTACTGGTCCACAGAAAACAATGAACTTTTAAACAACAAAGGTAGGGCAGACGTGCCTTTTTGGCATTAACTTTTGGCTGTCTGTGATAAAAATAGATAACAAAGTTGAATGGTGGCGTTCCCTTTTCCTCCTCCTGCCCTTCAATTCCTGAAATATGCCAAAGGAAAATTCTCTAGGACTTATGAAGTATGAATTCAGCGTCCCAGTGTTTTCTGAGATGTGTCAAACACTCAAATTTCATCAACAAATCTAGTTTGCAGCCACGGCACATAAGACTCTATTAATGCCTTTGTGCACACTTTTTATGCTGTCGGTGGACAGGCTCCATGCTGAACTGTAGAGTTGTGTTTAAAGGATTCCAACTCCCCTTCATATAATCTGGGAGGGACCGTTTATCTGCAATTTTTGTCCATAAATGGAAGCTTTCCCCTTCTCACTCTGTTCATCTTGTTGGGGAGATCCCATTTTTATTAGGTCGATTCTTTACATTATTTTACAGACAAAATTGTTCAGGGTCTCAGAGTCCTCATTGAGAAATTGATGAATTCTGCAGAAGAGCATAAATCCACACAGCCAAAGGACAACAAAAAGAGAAAAGAGAACCCTCTTAGAAGTTATTTGAAGGTCATGTTGCTCAAGAACCAAACCTTTTCCTTTCCTTGTTGTTCCTGGATTGGACATTTTCTGGCTTTTAAGCTTAACCATATCCTTGCCTCTCGGAGCAGGCCTTTTATGCTTTTATGTTTATGCTAAATGTTTCTGTCCACATCTTATACTTCCTTCAAAGTTTACCTCAAAGCCCACTTTGCCTTCAAGGAGATTTTTTTCTGATATTGTTACTCTTAGTTATATTAAACACTTCCTTCAATCTTCTGTCTTAGTATTCTGTGTGTAAATCACATGCATACACATAAATACTGTAGCACATTGGAGACACAGACTAGTTCTCCTCGAGCATGTGTATCTTATCTTCACCATGGTTTCTCCATATCATAGCTGTCTCATATTTTCTGTCCAAGATAGTCATGGCTCTACATGTAAAAATTTCTCAGTCTGCCAGTTCTGCATTTGACACTGTCTGTTCCCTATTCAGACCATTCATTTCTCTCCTTTATGACAGTATATATCCTTTGCATCCTATAAGGTCATGCTCCCGAATTGACTTTTCTAGTAAGTTCCACATGATTAATAACATTGCTTTCAAAAACATTTTGGATTTGGTTTGCTCTAGCACTTACTGTTGCTATCTATAAAATAAGAGCTTTCATGGAGTGAACTGTTTAATTGCTCTTTTGGATTATACAGTATTCAAATTTTTTTCAGCTCTCCTATTCCATAAAGCTCCCAGGATACCTTTGTTCCTGGCTGTACGGAAGCACCTCTATGGCAAACCCTTCTCTTCTTTTGTAGTTTTAAAATCAACCTCAGCACACGTCAGGCATACAATACGTGCTTATGAACCCACTTCATCTTCCTAGGTAGGAAGCTGCATGAGATGGCTTAGACTTCAACATGCATGATTTAGGTTGAACAAAAGGGATAAATTCTCTGATAATAAACTTATTGGAGGTAAGAACAAGGTACTGAAGAACAACAAGGACTCTATTCCCTAGAGATCTCTAAAGGGGAAAAAAATAATTTCTCTTGGTGGAATCTGGGCACCAAACTAGAAGATGTACTAAGATTTTATCTGGCCCTAGGATTTCATTAAACTCTTCATTGATAACACTCCTTTCATAACATGTTTTCTGGTAAGGGGTTTCGGGCTTTCTTTTTTCTGTTAAAAAATACTAAATACAAAACATAGAAGGGCTGCAGTTATTTTTAGACTTAAATACATATTTTGAGTAATTAAACATGGGGGGAACTACATGTCTCTATGATATATTTGTCCAACACGATTTAGGCCATTTTGTCTTGTTTGCTTACTTTCTTCAAAAATCCAAAGGAAAAATATTTTTAAAATGTTATTTTTTTCCTGCCAAGCAAATGACGGCATTTCTCTTAGAAGTACGTGCTCATTTTATAGAAATCAGAGAAGCTGAAAAATGAATCCAACAGTTTTTTTTCTAGAACTTAAAACTTTCTAGTTATGACTCTTGTATTTGTACCTATATGCATACTTATTCTCAGATTTATTTTTTTTCCCTTTTAATTCATTCATTTTTTGGTTGTCTTAGTATGGTTTCCAATTACAGCAATGAGGTTTCTGGAGAAAGAAAAAAATTAACTGCCAATGAGATGAGACTGGCTTTGCTTTTCTTTTTATATGATTCTTACTAAGGAAATGGTGCTAAAAGTTGGTACTTCATACTTTCAGCCAAGTGTATGCAAGACGGTGTAATTAAGAACCCTATTCATGTTAAGTGATTGATACAGATTTTATAAATAAAACTTTAGAGTGTGACTCCATTTCATCTCAGACTATGGAACATTGCCACTGATAGCTAGGAATATTAAGTGCATGTTCCTGGAAAATCCTCAAAAATCACTTATTTGTGAAATAATAATTTTGAATCGATAGCTATTAAACCCTCTATTGTAATAGGGATTGTCGTTTTCCTGATAATCGCATAATGTGGGCTAAATTGTGACTCTAGGATACACTTGCAATGCAATAACAGCCTGATCGGACATGAACACTCACCTGTTCCCTTAGAATTCCTTATTGCTATTGGAGACACAATAGTGAAGTTGTCATTCCAACTCTGTGTGAGTATTTTCTAAGTGTGGGAAGGGATTAGCATGCCCAAAATAAAATATCCTACTGCAACGACTGAAGGAAGATGTGTTTATTTGGATTCATAAGAAATGTTTCTAATTGCTCAGAGGAACAAGTGCACCAACTCAGGTTTTGAACTAGGTCGCCACTTTAGATATTACCTCTCCCCTCTGAAGTCCCAGCAGACCAGTGGTGCTGTTGTCTTCGAAAATTGCCTCTGCCTTTCCGAGGACAACTTTTAGAAGTTTTAAATCAACCTGGTTAGTAAGAGTACCTTTCTGAAAAGGAAAGTGAGATTTGACTGGAGTAAAGAAGAGTAAGAAAAAAAAATCCTTAATGACTCTAGTAACATGTTGGGACTAAGAATTAAAACCATTTTCAAACTTTTGTTGATGGAGGACTTTTTTGTTTTCCACAGCATATTTTGCTTCTCATTGGTGGTTTCATTTCCTCTGGAATTATATACACACACACATGCGTGCATGCGTGACTCAAGCTAAATATTTGTGAGAACATAGATTGTTAAACATCAAAAGATTATTCAGCCAAAGCCATGTGTTTTCAGAAATCCACTTCTAGTTGCGTGTGTGCGCACGCACACACACACACACACACGCACACACACAACTTAGTTCAAGAGGAGCCAAGGAAGTTGATATTCACCTAAAATTTTACAGCTTATGTCCCCCGCAGGCATCTCCCCACCTAGTGCCCCACCTAACCTTGTTGCTAGGCTCCCACATAACGTATACAATAGTTGACATGGGTGCCCCTTTTTCCTTGAATATCTCAGGGAAAGGGCTGATACGCAGTGAGATTATTAGCAAACAAGAGAAAGAAGGGTCAGAGGCTAGCCAGCTTTTCACCTGGACACCTGCTTCAGAAAAATCGAGAATGTGTCCTAAAGAATGATAAGAGATGGGGTGGGAGCCTCCCAAGCACTGCCGGTGGGCAGCATGTTAACCACTGATGCAGAGAGTCCACAGAGAGCTTTTCTGAGGCATTGAAAATAAACTGTGTACTTTTAAGGGACAGTCAAAACAGGAAAATATTTTTACAAACATGTCCATGGACTCTTTGCTTTCCCTCCCCTACGTTCCTTTTTATAAAAATATTTGTATATTTCTGTTGACGACTTTTAAGAGACTATGTTAATATAGTTGTGAGATTTTTTTTCTATTAGGATGTCCTTTTAGGATGCCTATATATATATATATATATATATATATATATATATATATATATATAGGGGGCCAGGGTGCCGATGAAAAAGAAATTCTCAGGAAAAGTTCTTTTGGAGTTAAAACAGTTTCATTTGAATATTTCTGTGATCATTGATCTTCCACGCAGGGCTCCATTTATCACTTTAGACAGCCCTGCTCTTGCTTCTGTTTCTTAATATGTTACCAGAGGCTTGTCCTACCATACGCAAATCAGTTATTGTAGCATAAATTCTCCTTTGTTCATGTATTATTAGTTATTTTACCACCACCTATGGGGCCAGGTGCTACCGATTATAAAGAATAAAATCTTTACCCACAAAGTACTTATAGTCTAGTTGGAAGGACAAATCATAGACATAAAAACAATTAGAATATATTATAATAATATAGTGTTATATTAAGCACCAGCTTAAACTGGTATTGTAAGAAACTGCATTGTGCATTATAGAAAATTGTGATGATAAGAGCAATCAAAAAAAAAAAGACTTAAGGAAGAAGTCTATGTGACTGGCTCATCAAGGAAAAACATGTAGTCTAGAGGTAGGGATGCCTGGGTGGCTCAGTTGGTTAAGCACCAGACTTTGGCTCAAGTCATGCTCTCATGGTTTGTGAGTTCGAGCCCCAGATTGGACTCTGTGCTCTCAGCACAGAGCCTGCTTCAGATCCTGTTTCCTTCTCTCTCTGCTCCACACTTGCTCACTCTCTCTTTCTCTCAAAAATAAACAAACATTTTTAAAAAGGTAGTCTAGAGATAATATGAGTAGTAAGATAGAGAAGTTAGGGATAGCCTTAAGGAAGGGACCAAGGTAAGAATAATTTTTTTAAAGTAGTCTCTATATATCAGTGTAGGATCAACTCATTTTTACACTGTATACCTGAAAATTATGTATATTTATATAGTGATATGCTTTGTTGTTTCAAAACCATCAAAACTGTGATTTTGTGAGTGACGGGTAAAGAAAGCCACAGGAGATAGACTTTGAGAGAAACTTTCTGAGATGCTGATGGAAAAGGTAAATCTTTATTTACTTGTATTTGTAGGATTTCCTTCTCTAAAAGCATTTTATTGGAGCTTTTGGTGAAAAATTCTTGTTTAACACCCAGGAATGAGACTAGAGGAGAAGATAATCTTCTCAGATAGGAAAATGAGAAGATAAAGATAATTTATTTTTAAGGGGAAATCTTTCACTTTCTGGGTAATTAAAGTGTTTTTATCTGATAAGGAGCTGAGAGTAACAATTTCCGGGTCTTATGATAGCCTAGTTTGTCTCTTTTAATGACGAAGACAAGAAATAAGATGAACTGGCTCCTGAAATAACGGGAAGCCAAGTAGGAGGGAACTTGCAGAAATTAGTGTCGGAAATGCCGGCGCTCCCTCTCGGCACCTGTTCCGAGTGGGAGATACACCAGCGTTTGAAAGAGGTTTGCATGGAAAACACACTTTCAAGTTACTTTATTTGAACACTGAAAGCTTAACTTTAAAATGCAAGGTATTTGTCAACATTATCTGAAACACCGGACTGGAGGCAAATGTTCCAACATATTTGTTTTCTTACAATTAAAGCTAAGCTGACATGTTGAAAAGATGGTCTTCAAAGACATTCAGAGGCTGTGAAATTTTTGTCAATAATTAGCCTTCACTTTGTTTTTTAGACAGGGAAGTCATATTTTTTTTTCTCCTCACATTTGCCAAGTAAGGATTTTCACTTTTAAATTTCCTCATCCTGGTGTTTGCATTTAAGCATTTCAAACAGCCTCTTCACCCTCAGCCACCATGTGTAGTATTGCATTTATGCATTCAACTTCTTCTTACTCAAGTGATGCTATTTTTTTCTGCCTCAGCCTGACAGCCACTAATAATAACACATGAGGACAGTCAGACAAAATGAAGACAAATGCTGCTTGTCGCAGCAGAATCATAATGTCTCCAGACTCAGTAAAGACAGTCTAACTGTATGTGGATGCTCTTTATAGCTTATTTAGACCTGTGGTTTTTCCCTGTGGTTTTTTTTTTAAAGCACAAACATTGTGCAGAAATACATTAAGGCAACATATGGGCCTGTTAGTTAGCCAAAACAATGTGGAGCCATGGAGAATAGAGATTGCAAAGCACAGATGGATACTGTAAAAAATTCATGAGTGGCATAACAGATCTAAAAGGTAAATTTTAGTCAAAATTCAAGTGGAAAGCATAGGAAATACTTAAGAATTTGGCTTTATGAGGTTTTTCAAATCACATAAGATAAAACATTGTGAATATCCTGCAGATTTGTTTATGCCATAATGTGAAAATCAGAGCTCATCATTCAACAATAATTACGTCTATATAGATTCGTGCCATCAGAAATAGATTGCTGATAAACAATAGCGCTTCGCTTCTATTTGATGTAAACGCTGCAGTATTAAATATCCATATTATTTCCAGCTCAATATTAGAAAGTGTCAGTCACTGTGACAAGTCAGGCAGGAGGGGCGCACTGAGCCGTCCTCTGTGTAACCAAGTGCTGTCGAATAACTGAGTTTTCCTGCTGTATCACTTTGTTGTTAAAATTGTGTTCTAAGCAGTAAATTGGCAAATCATTTCCCCCCTCTTTTCCATTTGGTTCTTTTGACCAAAACTGAAGCCTCAAGGAGACCCTGGATTCTTATGTGCACACAGTCAAGATGCACCTTGAGTTTTGCAAAACGCTTGTCACTTGAAGTTGTTGTCACTATGGCTTGGCATTGTTGTCTTGTCTTAAAAAAAAAAAAAAAGGGAAAAAAAACCAGTTTTCCAAATCTGTGAGACCAGCCTAAGGAAGGTGTGTCTTTGAGCCTCACTACAGCCAATCTCATTCATAAAATTTCCTTAAAAGTAATTCATGAGCAAAAGAATTCTGCCTCATGAAATGATTCATCTGGGTCCTAAATTTCCAGTGCGATGAAAATTAGAGAAAAGCAGAAAGGAAACAGGACTCAGCAGTCCATCAACCTGAGAAGCATTTCCCATTCCGAAGCTTTCAGATGTCTAGTTGAGAATGATGTCCTGTGGAATTTAGATATGTCTTGCCATTTTGTTGCCAGAAAGGCAAAGCACAGTAAACTATTCTCTGTATGAAGGTTTAAGTGATTTTCAAACTGACCCACCAGATAGTTTAAAAATCTTAAATACGCAATAGACAAATTGTGTTGGACTTGACTTTATAGTTAATGAGATTGTTATTGAAGAGATTTACACAGGGCCTCATTATACCTTGGAAAGACACTGGTACATTATTTAAACAACCAGAAAATTATTTGACACTAAGAAGAGCAATGATTAGACTGAAGGTAGACATTAAGAACAGAAAGTAAATGAGAACATTTATTGAACTGGACTAATTTTTGAGGGTTTTTTTCTATAGGTAACATAAAACGAAGCAGGTTTTGTAGTTGGCTCTTTATTCTTGGCACTAACGCCACTGTCGGGACCTGGAGACAGCAAATTGAACTTTCTGATAGTTGTCCTAATAGCCCTTTTAGGTGGATTTTGATGTCCTCAGTGAATTAAAGTTTGCATTAGTGAACCCACTGAGCAACGGCCAAGACTAATTCTCAGCTCTGAATGACATTTCACACGTTGTCAGTTCTTAGTAAGTGTTATACGATAACATTTTGAGATCCTCATCTGAGGGTTGATGGGGAAATATCAAATAGCATAGATGAGGTTTGCCAACTAAGTTGAGCCCAGTTCAAAAGTATATCATAGGGGATAAAGATGGCAACGTTATGTCTCCTTGAAATAAAAGATAGATTTACTCCTAAAATTTGATAGTGAGTCTAAGGCGTCAAGCAAGAGGAAAGAATGAAGAAACAAAGAGAGGAATAAGTAAAAGGGATTAAGTTGTAGGGTATAAAAAAAGTAGAACTATCTTTCCTTTCATATTGATTATAACTCCTGTCCCTATGGAGATTCTAAGAGGGGTATGGAAAATGTCCAATGTGTTAGAAAGGTGTGTGTGCGCACACACACACACATTTTATATTTGTGTCTTCTATTAAACCACAAGCTCCAAGAGGACAGGCTCACTTGTATCCATTCCTACAATCTCAGGACCAAAAAGAGTACTTGTTACCAAGTAGAAACTGAATATTTGTTGAATGAATGCATTTTTTACTCCTTTCTATATGTTTCCACTATTGGGAATTATAGTAGCCTTCTCCCTCCAAAAAAACTTGGGGTATGTGTTCCAAGATTCCCCAATAGATGCCTGAAACTGTGGATAGTGCTAAACCCTGTATATACTTTTCCCCCCTGTACTTGCATACCTATGGCAATGTTTAATTTGTAAATGAAGCACAGTAAGAGATTAACAATAATAACCAACAATAAAATAGAACACTTATAAAAATATAGTGTGATAAAAGTTAACATGCTCTTTTTCTCAAAATATCTTACTGTACTGTATTCATGGCACTTGTGACCATGTGAGGTGGTAAAATGCCTTTATGATGAGATGAAGTGAATGAATGATGTGAGCATTGTGACGTAGCATTAGACCACTACTGACCTTCCAAGGATGTCAGAAGAATGGTCATGTGCTTCTACACAGCAATTGACTGCAGGTCCCTGAAACTGCAGAAAGCAAAACTGTGGAAAATGGGGAACTACTGTATAGATTTGTTCAGCTCTCTTTAAAAATATAAGTTTGGTTAATACTTAGCAACTAAGACTCCTGCAAAGCAGCACATTTTAGCTCAGAGAGGGATCATCTGGGGTGGATGGAAGAGAATGGGCTAGAGAACTTTTAAGATTCAGTAGAATGTGTTTGTTCCTTTTGTCCAATAGAGGAGCACATAATGGTCAGATCATTGGTTTATTTGGTCTATATTATAGTCTGGGAAGGGGGCCATCCAGCAAGAAACATTCGGCAGGGTCATAATTCACACTGTTCTGAGAAAACTAAGAGTCACCCATTATTTTCCCATCTCCATAGTGTGAAGAGAAGAATCCTGGACACTGTGAAGGCAGGTGGTGAACAAGTTGAATTGCCTGAAGTCAGGAATTAGAATTTCAGACCAGAGTAACCAAAGACCAAGAAGGACACAGAGTTTATTGACAGTCAAGACATTTTGAATTGATTCTTCCTGCTTCCATCATTTTTTTTTGCCTTTTTATGGGATTCAAATTATTTAATTTAATTTTGCTTAATTTATGCGCCATCACTAGATTCACTCCAGGGAGATGAGAGATGTAATTGTTTGCGCTTGACATTGTCTTTCAACACAACAGTTTTGCCCAGAAACCCTTGCTGAAAGTCACCAAAAGCAGAATCTGTAACAGGAAAGGCACATTTTAATTCTGATCCCACCTTGACCAATGTCAGAGTAGCATGCTTGAGAAGTTAAGTTAATATACATATTAATATCTACTATATTCATTTTTCCTCACATTATATATGGCATTTTTAAGGAAATACTAGAAAAAGGAAAATGTACTTTAACAACACACATATTTTGAGCACCTATTATATGCCAGGCACTGAGTAATTCAAAGGTCTTCTTGTACCTTTTACTCAAGGGAGAAAAACAAACTTTTAACACATAATTACAGATGTGACAGCTGCTAAAGAAAAGATGCTGCAGAAGTTTTTAGTAAAGGTATTTAACTTAGGTCAAAAGCAAGTCAACATAGCTTGACAAGATCAAGGAAATTAGGCTGTAGTGCAGAGTGTTGAAAATAAACCAAATTTCCTTCCTTCCTTCCATAATTGAATATTTAGCAAATATTGATTCAATGTAAATCATAAGCCAAGCAAACTGCTCAACTCTGATGAGTAAAACCCAACAATAAGCATGGGTCCCACAAATGAGACAAAACATTCCTTAAACTGTCACACATAAATAAAACCCTGCAATTTTAACAAGTGTTCCCAAGGAGAAGCAAATGGTACTTCATGATCATGAGTTGATTTGATGGTTTGGAAGGGCAAGTTTTTTGAGAAAATGGGACTTGAATTGAAATCTAAGTAGCAAGTGAAAGGGCCTGACTGTTGGAAGAAGCATGACAAGTGCAAAGAGCCTAAAAGAAAGCTAATGTGGCTACAACTGAGAGAACCAAAGAGCCAAAGGAGAGGCTGACTGGAGATGCCCCTGTAAACCATTGAGAGCCAAGTTTGAATTCCAGACTAAGGTCAAGGGTGACTATGTAGGGTTTTGAGCATAGTGTTGTAATCAAATGCAGCTACTCTGACTACAGTCAGAGAAGGAATGGCAGCAAACAGTGTCGGGACACTGGTGGTGGGGCTTGCAGGGGCCTAGGCGATGTGTGATATGAGTCCTGGTGGGAATGTGCTGAACTCACAGAGGGAATTGACTGGAGATATTTAAGAAATATAATGGATGGCTGATTGGAAACAAAGGAATAAAGTAAAAGGATCCATGGATGTTGCCCACATCTATCAGTGGGACTGCAAAGTAAGGTCAGTGCTAGTCCATGAAATAGGGATTAAGGAAGGAAAAAGAGGAATGAGAACTATATGGATGGAAATGATGAATTCAGTTTGGGTCGTGTTGATTTTGAAATGTCTCAGGCATTGAGTAGAGGAAACTTGAACATCTTTAATATGAGGGCCTGGAGCTCATAGGAATAAGAGGATAAAAGTGTGGAAACCATCTGCCTATAGATAGAATTGAAGCAACTTAGAGAATGTGTGAGTTTAAGGGACTATGTATGAAAGAGATGTGACTTCTAAACACTGCAGTACTTAAGGGAATAAGGGAAAGACTTAAAAGTAATAGAGATATAGGAAGAAAAGCAGGAGAGAATGTCAGTACCATGCATGGAAGCCAAGAGAAATAAAATGAGAGGTTCAACAGTGTCGACTGTTGTAGAAAAGCAAATAGGACTAGGGCTAGAAAATATCTATTATAATCAAGAGGGTTATGGTGAGATCCTGGGGAGTACGTTTTTGGTGGAATGAAGAGTGCCACACATATTGGAATGTGCTGAAGGGCCAAAAGAGATAAGAAAATGGTGGACACTTGTCATTCTAGAAGCTTATATTTAAATGAAAGAACAAGATAGAATTCTTTTTAGAGGAAGATGTGGAATTGAAAAGGGATATTTGTAGATGTCCAAGAGTTGATTAATTTGTTGTATTTGATTGCAACTAAAAGAATACCTAACTTATGGTGGTTGTATTAAATGCCTTTGTTATTTATCTCACATAAAGAGAAACCTGGAGATTGTTGGATTGCTTAAAAATAGGTTTTCACTATTCCTACATTACCTTCCTCTTGGATTTTGTCCTTGTGCCTGACACTTAATGGACAGTAGAAGGCTTCTTCAATTCATGTTACCTATTTCAAAGCAAAAATAGCAATAAAAGCGATCCTCGTTTTCTCTTTATAAGAAAGCAAAATTCTTTCCCAGACCTTTTTTTTTTTTTACCCCTACTCCATTAGACTTCTATTTATATCTTGTTGGCTAGAACTAGGTTATTTGCCCATTCTAAATGAACCATTAGCAAAGGTTAATGTGGTAATCAAGCCTGATTTAGACCAGTGGTTCCCAAAGGGTTGACTCTAGACCAGCAACATCAGGATCCCCTGGGAACTTATTAGAGAAATACAAATTCTTAGACTTGATATCAGTCCCACTGAAAGAGAAAATGTGGGGATGGGACCTAGTAGTCTGGCTTAAACACTCCAGCTAGACAAATCTGATTCATTTTCAGGTTTGAGAACCACTGGTTTAGAATAATCACCTCATCCTCTGGTGCTAGGGAGAGGACTCATGTTCCTCGAACTTCCTGCTTTCTTAGGAAAAGTGGAGCATGGCTGTCAATAGACACAGAACATGGCCTCCCATCCTTGACTTTGAACATTAAGAAGAATGAGCCACTAAAGAGAGGATGAAGATAAGAGAAGGGATAATTGAGAAGGAAGAGAGAGTGAAGAAGATTAATGAACTTGGGTGGAAGGGATGGCCTTCCCTTAGAGGATTCTGCCTCCATATTGAGAGAGCTTGAAGAAAAGAGTAAAGGCAGAAGCAACCTGGTAGTAGGAGAGTTAGAGCTTCCCTAATGTTTATCTCTGGGAATAGAGGTAAAGTCACTTGCTGAGAGAGAGATGGAGGAGTGGGATGAGGTATAGAGGTGGAGATAAGATCTGAGAGAACAGAGGTTTAAAATACAGGGAAGGGGAGGGGTTCCTGGGTAGCTCAGTCAGTTAAGCATCAGACTGAGGCTCAGGTCATGATCTTGTGGTTTGTGGGTTGAAGCCCTGTATCATCAGGCTCTGTGCTGACAGCTCAGAACCTGGAGCCTACTTCAGATTATGTGTCTCCCTCTCTCTCTAATCTCTTTAGCTTGTGCTCTCCCTTCTCCTTCCCTCCCTACCTCCTTCCTTCTCTCTCTCTCTCTCTCTCTCTCTCTCTCTCTCTCTCTCTCTCTCTCTCTAACACTTAAAATACAGGGAAGAGGAGAGCTTACTAACCTGGAACCTACTGGAATGTAGAAAAGGTTGTAAACTTGAGGTTGAGTAATGCTGAGTTCACACCTGGCTGTGTGATCAGCAGCCAAGGGATACAGGCTTGAAGTACAAAGATAGTTTGATTCTTCCAGAGTTATGGTTTTTCCAGAAGGAACTGATAGAAGCTCATGGGCAAGGATATTTAGCATACTGCTAAGAGAGAGTTTGAATTGACAAACCCAACAGTTAAAGCTGAAAGGAAGTATGAGTGAAGATGGGGGATGCACCCCAAGTCCTGTGGCTGTCTTCCTCTTCATATATTGGTAAGAACTGTTCTAAAGAATAGGGTCAACTGTTTCTGTATCTTTAATTAAGAAAATTAACACTCCATATCTACCAAATCAACCTTCCTGGGAGTGAGAGCAGGGAATGTGTTTTGTGTGTGTGTGTGTGTGTGTGTGTGTGTGTGTGTGTGTGTGTGTGTTTTTAAAAAAGGAAAATTAAAGTCTTATTTGTATTATGTTCTTCTATCATGGGAGTTTGAGATTTGTTTGAAGGTGTCACATTTGCAGTGAGTTATGGCAGATTTTTCCTTATCGCTTGGTTGTAGGACATTATGCAGGAAAATAAGCCAGAGGCTTTAATTTGGCTTACCTTGACTGCTTTTTGACCTGTTCTATTTTTATTTATTGATGGATAACACTTTGTACAGGCATGATTTTATAGGCCTTGCACAAATCTTGGTAAGTCATATGTATAATATAAAGTAGAAGACTGCACTTTATCCAGCTGGATTTATCATTTCCTTAGCCTGCCAGAGAGATAGTTTTAATTTCCTAAAGCACTTGATAATTTGAAAGATAATAACATTTCATTTTTTATGGAAACAATCTCCTGAGAGCAAAGGAGGAGTTCTTGTCTGGAAGATGGTTGTATAGTGGCCAAGTAGCCCCTGGACATCCCCACTGCAGCCACACTGAATCTTGAGCCTGTTTCTCTCTGCCACCGGAGGTGTTCATCCCTGGATTTTTTTCAAAGATTACAAACCAATTGTGGCAATCTGAATTGAAAATAATTAGGCATACATTTCCTCCTACAAACATCATAAAATCAATTCCACAATCAGAAAGGTATTACTTCCATACTGTGCCACGAATGAAAACATCCGTCATCAACTTTTGTGGCACTCCCCACAGCATCTAGTATGGAAGGCTCACCCTCTCCATGAATATGACTAGGGAAAGTCAGCTGCCAGCATCTAGACATTCATGATGCATGGAGAGCATAATGATTCTGTTCCTGTGGAACTTTGAATCTGCTTCCAAAGGCGATTATAAGAAAAAAGAGCCAAGAACTTTGGAAGTCAGCAAAATTGTTTGAAGATAAGTTCCACAAGGACAAGGATTTTGCTGATTTGTTCGCAGCTCTATTCCCAGTGCTCAGAATAGGGCCTGGCATGTATAGGCACTCAAGACATATTTGTTGAATGAATAAGTGACTCTTTGAAGGTCAGTATTCTTCTGTAGATTGTGGTGTCTGTTAACAAAATAGGTTTTAATTCTTGGTGGTTCTGTTGATAATGGAGACCCCACAGGGGATGGAAAACATGAACAATATATTCACTTACCTATCACAGTTATAGTAATGGTGATTTTTCAAAAATTATCACTAATTGAACTGGTTAATTCTTAACTGGTCAATTCTTAACTGGTAAGATTTGTGTCTACCCACATGTTGCTGTGAATGACTATGCACATATAGGTAGTAGAACCCTTGCAGTGACAGTTTGGGTATTTTATTCTAGTGGTAGTTTATGGGTCACAGTTATGCTTCATGGAGTAATAAGATGGGGAATCTGTGGGCTCAACTCTAATACATGATAATTCAGAATTTACCTCAAGCCTTCCAGAGAGGCTGTCCTCTGATTACATGGAGATATGACCTTTGCTATAGTCATGTGCATGGATGTAGATATGAGGTAGACTGGTGTTCAGTTCCCACATCCCACCACTTGTTGGTCGTGTGACCTTTGGCACATTTATTTAATTTCTCTAAATTTAGTGTCCTTCATCTGTAAAACAAGGGTGATAATAAAGTAATAATAAAGTCACATATCTCATAGGATTAATGGGATTGAATTAAATATTATATACAAAGTAGTTAGCACAGTGCCTGGTGCATAGTACTTGATAAATATTAACTATTATTATCAGCTATACTTCTTAAAATCTGCGTAGGGGTTTGTTTAAAGACATGTATAAGTCCATACATGTGTGTGCTGGCGTTAAATTCAAGTAAAGTAGTGTATACTACAAGGATGCTAATGTTGAACAGTAATGTTCATTATAGATTGAAACATGAGACTCTCGTATCCTCCAGCAACTTGTCTTATCTAGTTGATTAGGAAATGCTCTTTTATGAAAATGATATATTCCCACTTCAGGTGAGTATTTACAGGTGTTTAGAGTCACATTGAACACTAGGCCAGTCCTCAAACTAATGGTGGACTTCCAACCATTTGTAAACATAAAGCCTTTCTCAACATGAAGAAATGACCTTTCTTTAAATCCCATGGGCATTGTGATTGTCATTGACTTCTACAAGATGACCAGTTTACTTTGTCAGACTGTACAATTGACTTCAGTATTTTAATTTATTGAGGTCAATGAGCCTGTCTCAGAGAAAGTTCTGAGACTCCAAGGGTCAGCTTTGTAGGTTATTTTTTCCCTATATTGTTATAGGATAGCAGCAACAGTAGAGACTATTGGGAGAAAAGAAACCACGATGGGGAGGAGCTTAGAAATCATGCTCTTTGATGAATTTTAGAAAAAATATAAATATTTGAACTAGAGAGCAAGAGAGAGAAAGGACTTACTAGGAATATGAAAGTTATTCCTAAATATTTGTGAGGATATCTTCCAGAAGAGGACAGAACTGACAACTTTGTATTTACAGAGGAAACAGGAGGCATCAATAGGTGAATGTTAAAGGCTGTCACATGTTGGTAAGCATTAGTCCACAGGAGCAGCATCTGTGAAGTACGTAATAGTGTTCTCAGGTACCAGTCAGCTAACAGTCCTACCCAAGGTAATGGAGCTGATTAGGGGTAGAGTCAAAACTCATTTTTTCTGACTGAGATTCATGTTGTTTTGGTTGTTTAACCCTGTACTTCATGAAGATACTGGGTAGGGACTTGTACTGTTAGAGCCAAGGCCAGGCATCCAGTTTTCTGTGGGGGACTTCATTTATATTCAGTGCTACAACCATACCTGACATACTGACCCTAGTCATCTAGCTTCCAGGAAACACAGGGGACACAGTATGTATGGCATTCTTGCCATTAATTTTTTTTAAAAGCCATTTAGAGTATGTTTCCTTTAGACCTCAGGCCAGTGATGTAATCTTGACATGTGAAGGATCATATACTAACTTGAGGGTAACTTGTGACAAGCTTCACAGTAACACCTTACTGAGGGATGTCCTCCGTTCTCTGCATATGGCATGAGCAATGAGAAAGTTCGAAAGAATGAACTTAAATAAATGGAATGAAAAGAAGATGCATTTTGAAAGTTTGGTTGTGATAATGATGATGATGATGATGATGATGATGATGATGATGATGATGATGATTTGTGCCACCCAGTGATCCCTTACTTCAGGGAAATTCCTCTTGTCAGTTGTTGCATCCTCCATGTTTCTGTAGAGAAAGTGGCAAAGCTAAAATTTCTTCCCTATCACAGATGTCCTTCAGGGCTGAACCAAGAGTCTAAGGGCAGAATGGAGCTCAGGATTCTTTGCAGGTCATCTGCTCAACTCAACGGGGGTGGGAGCACTGTATCATTTAGGTTTAGGGAGGTGTTGCCAGTGTCATTATGGAACCATTGGGTTAGAAAATTGCAGGGTAATCTGAGTGAGTATCCTGAAAACCCTTATGCGTAAAGTTTCCAAGGAAATGCAGCCCTGTCAAGATTGTAAAATCACGGGTAGTTGTTGTTGCTCTGGATGCTGGTGGAGTAGCTCAGGATCACGGTGCAACTAATTAATAGAGGATGAGAAGCAGACTTCCGTTCCCCCTCCCCTCTTTTGAAAGAAAAGAACACAATGCTTCCTAGGAGTAGTGAGTAAACTGGTAGGTTATGCTAAGCTGTGACTTGCTGCTGACCACACAGAGCCCTTCTCAAAGTCTCTGGGTCTTTGTTCATGCAATTCCCCTCAGATCTATTCTGATTCTTGAAAGGACTAGAAGCCCTGGAAGAGCACATTTTATGGCATGATTCCATAGGTATTTTCCTTCTCCCTTTTCCCAACCCTGCTCCCACTCCTGGAGTGTCTGCACTGTGAAAAGACAGCCCTTCCTAGCCCAGTAGAATGAAAACACCAATTCGCTGACATCTTGATATCATTCCAGAGACAGCTGCCGAATTGGCATCACATTTCCTCAGACACTAAGGTGAGCGCTCAGGGAAGGTTGTAGACTTACGTTTGATTTCCACATCCATCTTCTCCCTGCAAATTAAATTATTAATTTTCCCACATGCCTGCTTGTTTAATGAGAAGAGTGGTGGCCTTTATCTGTGCATGTGTGCAAACAAAACATCACAGCAGGGGCTCCTGAACTGCCCAGGCAAGCTGAGGGGTTAAGTAATCAGATGTAACTGCCTTGGTGCAGTCTGTGTCATTTGCAAAAGCCTGGCTTGCTGTTGGCATCATAAACATGGAAGGATGCACCTCCCCCAACACACATCTAAAGATGAAAGCTTCTTTTACAAATACAAAGAAAAGATCAAAAGAGGGGGAAATAATGGCATTTAAAATGCACATGTGAAATGCAAAATTACAACGTTTGTTTTTCCAGGTTCCATTAGAGTGGTGCTATTTTCTGAGATGATACAATGTTGGCTGATTACTTTGCCATGTTTCAGATAATAAACACACTACCATGATTGTGGATTTGTTACCATAGATGGTCTACCACGTCTGGCTTTTCCAGCTTTATGCAGTGGTACATCTCTAGTTGAATATGAGGGTTAACTTTTTCTGATCTCCAGTACCCTGAAGGTCAATGCCCAGTTCTCATCTGCCAAAACAAAGCAAAAAGACTCACACATAGGTACATAGGTTGTTAATTATGAGAATTTTTTAATCATGAAATTTTTACCTATAGTTTTTGTTTGTATAAGGCTCATTGTTTGATTTTATTTAATAGACTTGAGTACTAGAACTGCCGCCAACTCTAGAGCAATATGGTTCCTGTATCCTGATTCTAGAATCTCAAGTTTATGGCTGTATGATGTGGAACAAATTGCCTTTCAGTGATTACCTAGGATTTTAGATTGTTATTTTAAAGATTTGTTATCCTCGCCTTTGTTTTATAAATGTCAATATCTTCTTTGGGTATCTAAAGTTCACCTTTTCTCAACAAGTACCAGTGATGTATCTATTTATTAAAATTAAATGCAAAGCTTAAGGTTGAGCTGGATGAAAAGTCAATTTTGGCCAGTCTTTATGATACCTCAGAAGCTGTCTCTAACTCTCAGATTAAGAACATGATAGTTTCAGTGAGCCTCCACTCTTGCCCTCCACCTGTTATTCCAATGAAAAAAAGAACCATGTTTTTTAGTTGTTAGATTACTTAGCATTTCCTCTTTTGAATAGTGGAATCCCTCACCAGTTCATATGAAAAGTATTGATCATTCGGATCCCCATAGCATTTGTTCTATCACTCAATCATAAAGAATATGTCATATATCATATTATTTTTAGCAACATGTAAAGTTAATTTTTTCAATTAAGAGAAGTAAGAATCACTTATATGAAGAGAAAATTATTTGTCTTACTTAAGTGTATCTAATCATTTATAAAAGAAAAAAATCTATAGAACTCCCAACTTCCCCACATTGGGGGAAGAGGATAATATTTCAGTGACAACAGTAGTTTCTAATAAAAGGGAAACGTTTGTACAGTCTTTTTTTTT
Organism: Suricata suricatta; assembly: GCF_006229205.1. Lineage (NCBI taxonomy): Eukaryota > Metazoa > Chordata > Mammalia > Carnivora > Herpestidae > Suricata > Suricata suricatta. The sequence continues at coordinate 61,200,109 of NC_043708.1, read as the reverse complement.
TAACACAATATATTATTCTGGAAAAAAGTCAATTCCACGTTAATATTTTGATACATTTTGTTTGGGTTGCTATCTAAATGTAATTAAATTTACATCTACTTATAAACTTGTGGGCACTTATTTGTTGGTTTTACTTGCCTTTCCTTAAAGAATATCTGGTTTTAGTCATTTTATGCTTTTATTGAACAAGTATCATGGAAATCACATTAATTTTAAAATACACAAAATTTCAATCTCTAGGAAAATAGATTATAAACCATTGGCTTGTTTGGAATAAACCTTTCCTAAACCTCTATATGGTTTATTAAAAGTACCAGGTTGGCTCCAGTTTGAACGGCAGCCTCATTTTTCACGTTCTGTTTCAAAGGAGCCCTCTGCTGGACAGCTCTGCATGATATCACAAGCACACACATATTTATATATGATTTATAGGCTACAGCTAATATAACCCAAAAGCCATTTGTGATTGAAACTCTATCGTTGCAAATTGAATGCATCACTGAAACCTGTTTTGTCATCATTTTTTCATATTTAATGAACACACAATTGTCTAAAAATAAAATGATCATCCTTAAAGTTTACTGTAAATCACTGTACATCAGCATATTCCCACACATGAGATAATCGTACTAAATTAACATTCATTACCAATAATTTTAGTAATGAATTATTCAGCTGATATGCAATTATCACACACATTTCTAAGGCAATTACTTTATTACATAGGTACTCTATGTCATTGATTTTACTTGTCTGTATTGCATATGTAAAGGTAAGAAATCTTTGCATTTACCGCTTTTAAATGCAAAGGGCTCTTTCCTGTTCGATTTTTCAATGTCATCAGGTTGTGGGGATGTATACTTAGTATTAGCTACATCTCAAGAAGCTTGCAGTATCAGAAAAATGCTGTGATAAAACAAGGCCCAAAAGACCCCCAAAACCACACAACACAGTTACAGGAAAGGGATGTTTTTCTGAAAAGTGTATCCATAGGCTCATATCATTATTGATTACCTAAAAGCTATTTGTCAAGCAAATGATATTAAAAATGACTTCAAATTATAGTTTCATCTGCATTTAGCCTTATATCCAAGACAGTTAAGAGAGACCACATAGCATTCTGAAACAAACACATTCTTTGAAATTAAGAAGACAGAGTTCAAAATCCTGCTCTGATGACCCTGAATTATTTAACCTCATCTTCAGAAAGGAAATAGTAAATGATCTCAGAAAGTTGTAGGTAAGGATTAATGACATAATATATGTAAAGTGCCTAGCACAATATCCAGGTAATTGTGAGACACGCTGCTGGAATGTTCTCTGTATATTTGAAGGCAACTACTTGATTTCTTGGAGCAGGCTTATGTTACTTTTGTTAGCAAGAAGCTGCTAGTAGTAGAAAGTATTTCTATGTTCTTGAACTTCATTTGTATGTAGCATGTTAAGTACAGCGAAATAGCAATCACGAAGAGTATGGTAGTAGTTCTCGGCAATGTCTTAACCTGCACACTTTAGAGTTAGACCCAATTCTAAGTCAAAAGCCTTAAATGAACCTTTTTTTCTCAACAGCCAGGAGCCATGAAGATTTTATTCAATGTAGGCAAACTTAAAAAAAAAAAAGTTCAGAACGAAAAGAAATAGTTGCCTTGGAATAGTTTAGTAAAATACAGTAATCAAATTTTCATGGTTAAGAATGTAACAGAAATGAGGAATGGCATGATCTGAGAAAGTATTGTTGGGTCACCCCCATTGTGCTGACTTGTCAGATTGTTCACCCATTGAAATTCACTTTGCACCAAGTTGATTCTTTTGAACATGGTTTAAGAAAATTCTATATATAGCTTTGCAGTAGTTTATACATGTGAGTATATTTTTCTTCACAGAAATCTAGACAAGTACCAAGAATATAGTATAAGTTGAATGAATTCTGTTTCATAATAAGAGAATGAACAAATGGATCATTCATTCCTTCTCTTAGCAGCTGACTTTAAGATTTTCTTTTTTATTATTATTTTAGAGAAGGAGAGAGCCCAAATGGGAGAGAGGGGCAGAGAGAGAGAGAAAATCTCAAGCGGGCTCCATGCTGAGTGTGGAGCTCAACACAGAGTTAAATCCTATGACCTTGATATCATGACCTGAGCTGAAATCAAGATTCAGACACTCGACCAATTGAGTCACCCAGGCACCGCAAGTTATTCTTTGGTAAATGATGGGCCAAGCCAGACTCTCAGTGAAAGGAAACTGTTTCAGTACAGAGTCATTGACTCAGATTGTTTAACCACTTTTTTTTTAGTCTGTACACATAGAAGCAGCCAAAATGTCTTCAAGGCCAAAAGAATTTGGGGAAGTAGACTCACCTACGAGATTTAAATGTTTAATTCAGTGATATTTTGTCTCAGTCTTCTATAAAAAAAAAATTAGGAGTCCAATATGAACAGAAAGACATTAATTTTTAACTTATCCAAAAAAACATTTATTAGATATCCAGTAATGTTTCCAGGGCTCTGCTGGATGCTCTCAGAGGTATGATGAACAGTATCAAAGAGAAACAATGAAAACTAAGACTCATTGTTTGCTTTTCAGGGGCTTCTAGTCCCTTTGGGGGAAGTATAAATTACCTTGATGAACAAGTTCAAGGTGGCATGGCCAGAATATTGTAAGGTAATATCAGGCTTGGAGTCTCATGGAGGTTGTACATCTTTCATCAGACCTAGAATTTTCACTATTAAGGATTTAGATGGGCACCTTATGTTTACAAATGGTTATGCTTATAGCAAATATTTACAAAATGTTTGTCCATTCTAAAATCCATCAGTCATACCCACTAGCCATTACCCATGGAATCAGATGGCAAATTGCCCTGTAGATTGAAGGGCAAGACATGATCAAAGAAGATGTGATAAAAAGCCATAGATTTGATGATGAGCTTGGCTGGCTTTAGATTGGGGCATTTGTATGAAGTTTTAAAATTTTAATAAAATATCCTGTGAAAAGGAAATAATGTTGCTGTCTTTTTAGTCTCCTTTCAAAATCTTCTGTGATTATTCTGTACATAAAACCCATTAAGAACTTATGATTTTATCAGGTCCTGTCTTTGATGCTTCCCTTTAAGAAGGAAGATACATTATTTTTTCACACATTTAAGAATTTTCTACCTAAATATTAAATATTATTATAGAATTTTGGATATATATCGCATAGGTGCTTGAAATATTCCAACACCCTTGGTGTTAAATGGTTATCAGATACTGTCTAATACAGTGCCCATATGCTTCTAACTTCTAGGCAATGGCTTAGGCCCTGGGAGAACATAAGTTGGATATCTTTACCTAAGTGTGGAGGTAGGTAAATGAACATGATTTAAAAAAATGTGAGTGGTTTTCTTGACAAACATGCTAAAACTCACCTGCCCCTTTCAGTGTATATAATGTTATTGCCAATGTATGCAGTGTTAGTTACTTGTGCCGTGACCATCTTCATCATTATTCTACATTTCTATTCCCATTCAACGGTTTGTGTAGAATGACTGCTGATCCGCCTCTTCTGTCCACACAGAACAGTGTCTCTGGGGCCTCATAGCCATTACAGGATGGCCTCATCAGCGGCCATTGTTTCTGAGAGAAGTTGCTGGTGCCCTACTACAGTGGTTCCATAATAGCTCTGTCCAGTCCCTGAAGAGGAGGCAGATGCATTTGTCAGACCCAGATAACCCTTGGCTCATTTTTCTGCTACACAATGTCCGTATGGCTGGAGTTGAGAATTGTTAGGGCAAAGGAGGGGAGGAAAGAAAGCCTCAAGAACGGGTAATTTAGAGAGATGACTCCCTCTTTGTGCATATCAAGTACCATCATGCTAGCAAGTCTTGTACATGCAACTATGACCTCTCTAAGTGGAACGAACTAAACTTACATCTGAACTTCAATAAGAACTTCCATAGATACATGGATTTTTAAAAATCCATAATAACTAATTAAAAGGAGGAAGGAATGAATGTGGTTATACTTCAACATCTCTTTATAACTTCAAAAAGTTACTATCTTAGACATATGAATCATTTATTTGACTGATTTGTGGCATGTACATATCAGTGTGTTGGATCACAGGAAGATTAACTAAGGTCCCAAAAGATTTCTTCCTGAAAATTCTGCCCAAATATTTCCTCTTAATTTTATTTTATTGTGTTTAAGTTCCTGGAAAAGAAACTGCTATCTTTATAAAGCAGCATCTCAAGGGCTGCCTACTATTCTCTGTCCATGTTCCCGAAAGGTCAATGCATGTATTTAAATTTCCCCCAAATATCCAAGCATTGCTGCATATTTTCATCCAATTTACAGTCTATTTCATCAGTGTAAACAATTAATTCTCCTGAATAAATATGTATATTTGGTTCAGATGCCCTTGAGGCTCCCAAGGCACAATTCAGATGCATACATGGAAACTGTTCAACTAACTTGCAACTAGTTACAAATCTGAGAAACCAAGGACATTGACTTTTTTAATTAGGAAAAATAATAACTGTTGCTTCTTGAAATTTTAGCTGCTGTGCCCTAATTTTCTATTCCGATGTTTTAATTTTGAGGCTACCTATGTTACCCTGACAGTTTTGTTGCTTTGTAGTGGGCTCCCAAAAGGCCTATTTGAAGTTATTCAATGAGAAGGAAAACAGTCACCAAGTCATAGCCTCTAGTGGTGATTGTATCTTATGAGCCAGGAGACTTTAGTCCCTCATAACCACAAAGGAGGCCCAGGAGTTAGATGATTGATTGATTGTTGATTTTGTTTATTTCTTTAAGTTAACGCTGTATCACAGTACCTGGTGAGTTTGTGTTTTGGGTTGTGTTCTAATTAGTCTATCTCAGCAGCAATCTAACCAGGGAATTGGTTTGAAAAATTCACAGGCAGGGTTGCGTGGGTGGATGAGTCTGTTAAATGTCAGGTTATGTGTCAAACTCTGGATTTCATTTCAAGTCATGATCTCATGGTTTGTGAGATCGAGTCCTGCATCGGGCTCTGAGCTGGCAGCACAGGGCCCACTTGGGATTCTCTCTCTACCCCTTGCATGCTCGCTCTCTCTCGCTCTCTCTCTCTCTCTCTCTCTCAAAATAAATAAATTTTTTTTTAAATTACAGCCACAACAACCCAAATGTAAATCCCTAAAGCAGAATGGAACCAATTTTTTCAACCTTGCCTGCTTGAAAAAGAGAAAAAAGTGCTGAGTTACCTGTTATATCTGTAGTCATAAAGTCCAGTTAAGAAGGATGTGACTTATAATTGAAATCCTTGGTCCCTAAACTGTTATCCATTCTGTGGTTTTCTACCATCTAGATTGCAGTAGAGTATTCTAAGTATTCAATTGACTGTCCTAAATAGAATGACCTTTAATCTTCCCACCAGATTGATAAAAAGAGGGAGAATTCCTTACTGTACTTGAATAAGTACAGTCCTTTTGAAAGGACAACAACTTAGAGAATTAGCTAGGTTGGATAGAAGAGAAAGTAGCATAGTTTGACTTATGTGATTCAAATACTGTATATACCTACAGCTGTACAGGTAAATATCAAGTAGACCTATACCCCAATGCATTCACACAGACTTACAGAAGGTAGAGCCACAGCTAGAAGCTTGCAGTGTCATGACTACAGATATGGGAGGAAAGAGCCTGTGTTCATGGCCCATAAGAATTTGCCAGGGCCCAGACAAAATCTTTGTATCCTTCAATGTAGGCTGTTTCTCTTCCTTTATTTCCCAGTACATTTCCAACATTGTCCTTTTATAGTTGTTGTTAAAGTGTGCATCATTTAAATTTACCAGCAATTTGATAATAAAGATAAAGCATAGAATTAATCTAGAAGGCACTGAGGTGCTGAAAATACACTGTAATGCATATTTGGGAAATAATACATGTATGTCAGTCAAATGATGATAGAAATTGTCTTGATATTAAAAAAACATAACTGATATTGTGATTTCACGAGAAATGTCTTGATGGTTACTGAGCATAAAGAACAAATGATAATGCAATTTCCTGTGGAATACCTGATGCTTACTGAGCATAAGAGAGGTGACATGCACTATATTGAGATAGATCATGCTCTCGCCTCATTTTTATTGTTTCGTAAAATAAACATGTAAACAGTTTGTCTACAGTTAAGAGAAAGAAGACTCTCCAAATGGCAGGGAAATGTACCTGAAGGAGAAGCTACTAAGGAAACACCCCCTTCCCGGTAGAATGGGGAAAGCAGAGGAGGAAAAAATGCATCCTACCCAGACTTTCCATTACTTACACAGGAGTATGCCATAGCAGAGGCTGAATTGCAAGACTGTCTCAGGGACAGGAGTACTACTGCTGCCTTTTAAGATAGTTGCTCAAAAAGGAAAAGAAGTCTTCTGCGTGATGACAAACCATTGGCCATCTGGCTGCTTGTGTTATTAATGATTCAGGTTGGGTATTGTACTAGGGATGACTCCATCACCTCAGGAACCTCCATGCTCGAGACTCACTGTCTTTCCTCTAATTTGATAATCAACACATGGTATCATCTTTCATCATCAGTTTTACCTTTAAGACAAAATACAAAAACATGAATTCCCACTGTGTGTTAAAATGACCCACACTGGCTAACAGAGGACACAGACAAAATGAAAGGTGGTCACACCTAAAGGAAATTCTATTGTTTTTGTGTCTGTTTCAGCACTTGGACAAGCCTGGATCTTAGCCAATGTGGACAGTAACATATTTACCTGATGAAGATTCTCGATGAATTTCTTTTTATTTTTATGTCTTTATTTTATTTTGAGAGACAGAGACAGAGAGTAAGCAGGGGAGGGGCAGAGAGGGAAAGAGACATAGAATCTGAAGCAGGTTCCAGCCTCTGAGCTGTCAGCCCGACATGGGGCTCAAACCCACAGACTGTGAGATCATGACCTGAGCCGAAGTCAGACACTTAACCGACTGAGCCACCCAGATGCCCCTCAATGAATTTCTTGAACATTTTCTAAGTCTGTGGTCCTAAGGTTGGAAAAGTACAATATATGCAGGAATTATTTTTTTGCAAGTGTTTGATTTCCAAATTTATCCAACATAAAAAAGGCATTAATGACATCTTGGGGAAATAGTACCTTTTCTTCAGTTTACAAGGCTTTATTATTAAAAAAAAACATTTTTATTGTAGCTTTTGTGAAGTAAATAGGGCATTGTGCATAGTGTTATTTTATGTGGTGGATAAAAAAGCTATAGAGGGATCCTCAATAGCCACTCTAACCCTGGGCTAAGGGAATTATTATTTTCTTCACTGTGGTGGTGATGTGGGACATGAAGGTGACCTTGAGTCCTCAAACTTCATTTTCCACTTGGGACTATGGCCACACTCATGCCCAGTCAATGAATCTTGAGGAAACAGTAATGAGAAGTGAGAATTCTAATAAAAAAAATTAGCATTCCTTTGAATAATAAATTAGACCACTGTAAAAAAATAAAATAAAAATCTGCAGGATTCTCAAGTAGTCAATGATAGAGAATGAAAGAGCTAGTAAATCCTAATGGAAGTTAAATTTGCTGGGTATTTAAAAGAGGTCAAAAAACAACCCAAGTGAAAAATATCCTCAATTTGGTCAATAGCTGGCAAGAAGATAAAAACAGAATGCATAAGTCAGTGTTGTAACCAATAATTCCTGTGTGGAAAGATCTTTTCACAGTTGAACTCCTTACTCAGACTCATGAGGCCAACCACTTGTGGAGACACATCTAGGCCTGGTTACATTAAGCTCTGATTTAGGAAGTTAGTTAACTTAAGACCAGCATGGGAGGGAGCCCTCCCTCCCTTCCACAGACTAGGAAAGCTAGATGGAAGCTTTGAAGTCCCCCTGCACTTCGTGTTACAAATGAGAACACCAAGAGGAGGTCTGACCCTGATGTAGGGACTTTGTCATTGGACCATGCGCCTTTCTTGATGATGTGCAGAGGTTGCTGAGATAGAACAGCTTCTCTGGGCCAGCTCAGGCTGCTCCTCAAGCCCAAGAAGGGAATGGGTGCAGAGAATACGACTGTCCAACTGCCCGCACCCTTTCCAGAGAGCACTGACTGCTTTCACTGAGGCTCCATGCCGCAGAAGATACTGACCAAGTAGGATTCGGGCATGATGCTAAATGGTTTCCTTTATACCAATTCTTCTGTAGCTGAATAATGAGCTTCCTAGATTTGTTATAATGCCAACATTTTGTCATTATGGTTTGAAGAGCATACATTCAGTCCCCACACACATGTTCCCAGCAAGAGATAGGAAATGGAGAAATTGTATCTAAAAAGCGCAAATAGTTGTTTTTCTTATATGTAATTTTTTCATTACCCTTTTTTTCTTTTCTTTAAGTTTATTTATTTATTTTGAGAGAGACAGACAACATGAGTGGGGAAGGGGCAGAGAGAAGGGAGAGAGAAAGGGAATCCTTGCTGTGGGGCTGAAACCCATGAACCATGAGATTGTGATCTGTGCCAAAATCAAGGGTAGGCTGCTTAGCTGACTAAGCCACCCAGGTGCCCCCTGTATTTTGTTAAGAATGTTTTCTTAGTGTCCCATAGTAGTAATTCATTTAATAGGGTCATATAGCCACTACAATCATTGGGTCTCTCATCAATAAAGTTATATCACTGGGACAGAATAAGATGCATCACAGGTCTACGATTCAGATGATTGTGTAGTAATGTTGGGTATCTTTTACTTAATTTCTGTATGTTTGACTCCTGGCATTGTTAATCCCTTCGGAGTAAATTAGAAAAGTAAATATAGTTATGTGGATATTTTCTATGAACTTTTTATTGTACAGATAAAAACTAGCATTGTTAAATACATTGCCTTTCCTAACATGAAATTTCCTGGATAGTCCTCTGCAACATTCTTTATCAGACCAAATGCAAGCAAGAGGCTTTCAAGAGGAAAGCATGGAATCTGAGAGTTGCATGGAACTTTTCACACTGTGTAACATTTTCTTCCAAAGCAGTAATCCCTTTCAAAATATTCTTGACAGAAATCACTTGACCACTGCACAGATATTTCCAATGGTGGTAAATTTGCTCTGTTCTAAGGCAGCCTATCTTATTATTATACTACTCTCATGTTTAGGAGCATCTTTATATTTTTCATGTTCTGATCCCAGTTTTGCCCTTTTTTTTAATCAACTTTTCTTTTTTCCTAGGAACTCTCTTCTACAAGGTATCTCCTTAGTAAATTCCTCAGTGATTCATCATATGGTTCAGTGTACTACTTCATACTCTGACCCAACACAATATTCTGATATGGTCCAAGTAGAGCAAAGACTAGGGGAAGGACTAAATTCCTCAATCTGAAAATTAGACTTCTACTGACCTGGCTTCAAAAATCATACCAGCTATTTAGCAGCTGCTTCATTTTGGACTCTTCTGGAACTTGGGGTCAAACAGGAGCTCTAGATCTTAGTCATAGGAGCTACAGTATAGCAGGTTTCCCCATCTTGCACCTAAGGAAATGATTTGCTTTTCTGTTGACATTAGTGTTTTCTAAACTTTGTTCTAACATACTAAGATCAGTTTGAATCTGATGCTTTAATCTCTTATGCCAGTTATCCTTCTGATATACATTTTATCTGTATCTTGGAATGTCTTTAAGAAGACATTGATTAAAATGCTGAATGATTCAGGGTAATTCCAGAGCAAACAAATAGAAGAGAGACCTTCACAGGATGTCATTCTTCCCTCAATTAGCACCGAATTAATTTGTTGGGCTAGATGTTAGTTTACGTAAGTATATTTTATCTACTTAGTGATCCTAAATTTTGAATCTATCAAATTTGCTGCTAAAAACAATATAATAATTAGAAAAATTGCTGGGCTACAAATGTAGAAATTCTGTTTAAAAGGGAAAAAATGTTGGGATGCCTGAGTGGCCCAGTCAGTTGAGCGTCCAACTTCAACTCAGGTCATGATCTCATGGTTTGTGAGTTCAAGCCCCACATTGTGCTCTGTGCTGACAGCTCAGAGCCTGGAGCCTGCTCCCAATACTTTGTCTCCCTCTCTCTCTGCACCTCCCCCCAACCCCCAGCTCATGCTTGCTCTCTCTCACTCTCTCTCAAAAATAAACATTTTTTAAAAATAAAAATAAATAAAAAGGTAAAAATGTTGATTCACCAAGACTTAGAATATATACTTGCTGGCTCCTAGTGATTATGGGTCGTAAAAAATGTTCATTAAGCATTTTTAATAAAATGCTCTTAAAATTACCAACCATGGTATTAGATCTCTAGATTATGATTTGTCTATATAGTGAAACTTGAATATATTTAATTTGGTATATTTGTATTCTTCACTCTTTTCTACTCAAGTATATGAAATTTGTATATGTAGATACACATATGTATCTAACGTGAACATCTACACATGCATGTACACACATACACACACCATGCCAAATCCTTTGTTCCTTTTTAAAGATTCCATTGACCTTTTAAGAAGTTTCTTAAAAAACTTCTTCTGTACTCTCTTCTTGATGGAGAACCTGGGAAAAAAAAGACTAATTTTCCCCTTTTCCCCTTGTGGTAAATCAGCATTATATAATCCTCCTAATTAAATGTCCCTAACTCTTCCAGATTTATTGTCTTGTACCAGATATAGTGTGTGTATATGTTGGTTCATACTTATTTTACTGTGTTTAGAGGGTTTTTTAATATAGTTTATTACCAAGTTGGTTTCCATATAACACCCAGTGCTCTTCCCCACAAGTGCCCTCCTCTATGACCATCACCCCCTTCCCCTTTCCCCCTCCCTTATAGACCCAAGATCATTCTGACTCTAGCCTTCCTGACATTATACTTTTAGTTCTATGCCATATTTTTTTACCCCATCCTACTGAACTTATTCCTCCCTCATTTTACATGTCCTTTTAATATCTACATTAATAAGGCTGCTTCAGCTCAGCAATTTTCATTTATTCTGATGCCTTTCTCTTTTTTATTTCTTCATGTGGATCATTGAAACCATACTTCCTCTTCTAGATTCTCCACATTGCCTTGAAAAATAGTCCATTTTTGAATCTCTAGTCATGGGGTGATGCCTGTCTGTTCATGACATGTTCCACTTCTGCACACCTGGAACTCAGGGTATTATGACTGAGGATACTCACTCTTCCCTTTCTGCATAGTATTAAAACTTTTTCTCAAAGTTCTTACTATTCCCCATCAATAGCCACCCCTCAATTCTGTCAAGAGGTGAACAGACAGGGGTGAAAACATGCAAAATAGGTCATGTGAACTGTGACAGACAAAAATGGGGCTTACGCCTTGGAAAAAGAAAGTTTGAGGGAATAGGAAACTGTCTTTAAATATTTGATGGACTGACTTGAGGAAAAAGAGTTAGTTTTAACCTGTCTATTCAGAGAAATTCGCATTAAGACTAGTAACTGAACTGATATTCACCTTGGTGAAAGGCAACCCAGTCTAAACTGACTAAATATGGACTGACCAGTCTCATCACCATCTTGTAACCAGAAGTCCTCAGCGAGTGCAGGGTCACATAGATGGCATTCACGTGTTGGCCTGGGTGACATTTACACTTACTTCAACTCTGAGATAATGTGATTTTTATGCTTTCATTTTTATACTGTGTTCAAAAGAGATTTAGATAACTCTATGAAAATCAGTGCACATCTATACCCATTTCTTCCTTTTCCTTCTAAAAGCTGACATTGCCTATAAGGCAAGAATTTATCAGATGCTCGGCTTTTAGCTGAGTAATACTCCCAGCAGATATGCCAATACTTGAGATCCCCTCACCATGTTATCATTCTGCTGCCCAACTGGATAATCTACTTTCTGAAACGATCCTTATCTCCACTGCATCTGTAATCCTCCCCCACAGCAATCTCAGCGACTTCTTCCTTAACCCAAATACTCTGCATTGTGCTCCCATCTTTTAGAATTATTTTTCTCTCTAGATCTGTGTTTACATTGTTGTTTGTTTTAAACAAGACTATACTACTCCTCCCCAATTTTTTGGTAGTATTTCTTTTGATCAGTGTGTGCCCTCTGTCTCCATTCTCCATGTGTGACCCACATCCCACTGAGTCTTGTTGTAACTACAATATACTGCTCACTTCTTTGTGTTAAAATTTACATTATTCAACATGGTGCTAATATTTCAGGTTTATTTTGTTTTATTGTCTATCCTTTACCCATTAGTACATGAACTCCTAAAGCCATAACTGTTAGGTGCAAAACTTCTGGTAATATTTCATCTTTGCTAGATATACTGTCTTGCGTAGCACGCCCTTAGACAGTTTTACCTGGGCCTCACACAAGCTCTGTGATGTGCCTCCGATTTCCCCTTAATCTCTCTTGATCTGCCAAACACACATTTCTTGTGCTTTATAAGAGTTTCTCTTGAGCCAAAAAAATGAATTATAACCCTGTTACACAATTAAAAAATATTTAATTTAGAAAACCTGTTAATACTCTTTTTCCAATCAGCTTTCATATACCAAATCATTACTTCAATGATGGAAATATTTCACCACTACCTCCTACTTCAGGAAAGCTTTAAAAGTTCTAGGTGCAAATTAAAGCACTTCCTATAACTATTATTTATTGTCACTACAGTCAACAGTAGTGGGTAGGAGTTTGCAGATTCGTTGGCATTTTCTTTTGAAAAATGATGAACGTCTTGATTGATCATGTTGAATCATCAACCCCTCAGCCACCAACGAATCCCCAGAGTCTCCCTCAGCCTTCTTTCTCTGGAGGCCATACCAGGACCTCTCCCTGGGCTGATACCTATGGCCCCTCACTGAGCCTGGAGTGTGGCACTTTCTTTAGAACATCTGAACTCCCATGTAGTGGGCAGTGTCATTTATAGATTTTTACAGCTTTAGTGGAATCTAGTTTTCTCCTCTTCTTTTCCTTGATGATAGCTTCAATTTTCTAATCTCCTGATATTCCATTTGATTCAACATCAACCCTACTGAAATCTTTTTCTTCCAGTTTTTATCTTGGATTATTTTTTCCATCTTCTCTAGGAACACTTCATCCTCTCTAATAAGCTGGAGGATACATAGATATTCCTCAAATTCTTTCACTTTATTTGCTAGATAGTTTTTTTTTAAATCTCATTCTGTTCTCAGAGGAGAGGGTAAAAACATGTTACCAATCTCAGCAGAAAATTCTTGATTCAACTCAACAGTTTCTACTAAATAACTCTTGGCCTTCTTTTTTTAATGAAATAATTCTAATCTGCCTAGTTTCTTGTAAGTTTTATTTTCCAAATCCTTTATAGTTTGCTTTAGATTCTAGTCATGGTTTTTGTGACTTTAATTATTGAAGGCAAAGTCTTTAGATTTATTCATGCATAATCCAACAAATTCTGAAAAATGAGAGAGGAAATAATATTTTTTGCTACCTAATGTTTGCTAATACTATGTTTACTTGAAGTAAAATGCTGTTTCAGGCTGATGGTAAGCCCATTAACTAATACAACTACATTTGCATGTAGCCATTTATTGCATAATGCATCTTACAGATATTTACCAGATGGCAGTATACACCAGATGGTATTCTGACTGGTGGGATACACTTACAAACAAGACAGGTGTCTTCAACTAAAGAAGTTCATAATCTGCAGAGACAAAAGTAGAGTTACAGTAGAAACCCAGTGTGCAAAGTGCTATCATGTGAGCAAGTGTACAGAATAATGGGGACCCAAAGAACCCTCTTAGCTTTGTGGTAGAATGTTTAGAGAGTCTTTGTAGAGAAGGGTACTTTGAAGGTAAAATTTGATGGTTGGTCACCTGAGCAAGAGAATTCTAAGTAAAAGAAATTTCCGTGTCTATGCAAAAGCACAGAAACACAAAAAGCACGGCCAGTGATGGGAGCTATTACGCAGTACACCATGGTTGCAATCAAGAGAGGGTAGGAGGGGAGAGAGAGAGAATGTGTGTGTCTGTCTATTTGTAGAAAGTAGGGAGAAAAGTACTGACATAGCATGAGATGAAGTTGAACCTTGTATGACATGGGACGTAATTTGAACCTTTTTATTCTAGGCAATCACTTTTTCAGTTTCAAAATGTGACTATAATATGAAGGAGGACATAGATGTCAGAAATAGGTCTACCACTCTGGTGGGATAAAGAGTTGTGAGGACTTGAAGCTAAAGTTAAAGCAGTGAAAATAGAGGAGGGGTGAATACAAATGATACTTAGAACATAGAAGGGACTGGATTTGAGGACTGAGAAGATATATATGGTAGAGGGGACAGGCTGACTCCAATGTGTCTGGCCAGCATACTGGGCTAGATGGTGGTAAAAATTAGTACAGTTGAATTGTGTAGGAGAAGGCATAATTTGGGGAGCAGTGGGGAAAATGACTGATTTCAATGCAGAGGTCAAGAGTTTGAAGTGTCTGTAAGACATAAGGTAGAGAAATAACAGATTAAGGTCTGAAACGTAGGAGGCTTAGGGATGCCGATTTGGGGGCCATCTGGATACGGGTAGGTTATGGCAAAAGTCATGGGCTTGGAGTAAATCATCCAAGAGTGTGCAGTTTGAAGAGGAGAAAATCAAGGATTCAGAACCACAGGGAATTCCATAATGTCAAAGGAAAACTGGTTTTATCTCTCTAGGAAACAGGGAAAGGATAGAGTAGGAACCTCAGAGAGAATAGTGAAGATTTGGAGTGCCAATTGGAAAGGAACCTCACAAAGTCTGCCTGAAGGTATTGCTGAGCATAGCGCAGGTGCTGAGAGCCCATCTAAGTTGTGTCTTGTTTTGTGTAGTAGGCTAATCTTCCTGATATACAATGTGGCATTTGTCCTTACCAACTTGATTATATTTCTGAGTCACGTTGCCCCTCATTGGCAAGATCATGTTAAACTGAGATTATCTTGCAAGGAGCAATTCCATGTACAGTTAAATTTTGGTGATCAGCAGTCATAGTGAAGATCATCTCTCTGCCATCATCTAGATCCTTGATGACAATGTCAAAGAGTCCCTGAGACAAGGATCAAACCCTGCTGAAAACTGCTTTCCCACTTCCAAACCTCTGCACAGATGTGGTTGCAAAATAGCAACATTTAAGCATCTGGCCTGGCTTGGTCAGCACAGCCTCAAAGAGAACAGGCCCAAATCTGTCAGCACCAGACGCCAGCCAATTCCAAGAGATGGCTGAAATGATCTGATTAAAAAGAGGAAACCCTTACATATTTGTAGCCAAAATAATCAGCACTGCAATTGGAAAGGCACTTGGAGGCTGAAGATGGCGTAAAAGAGGAAAGAAGAGAAAGGAGACAATTTTTAGTAATAAAATATCACTGATGCCCAGGGAGAGTTAACTACTCCAGCATTATCCAGGGTAGTGCTATATGCAGCATGTTTGCAAGGGTGCACACTCCCCCCCCGCCGCCCCTGCCTACAGCCAAGGACAAGGCTGAGTCTTAGGACAACTGAGTATGTTTAAATCTACATGTCCGTGCCTACTCTACCCTCCACCCTTCAGTCTTGCCCCTGTTCATTTGGGGAGTTTACTGGAGAGATGGAATACTCCATTTCTTAGTGTAGGAGTCAGCAAGGTACATCACAAGGGCCACACTCCAGTCCTCTGCCTAGTTTTGTTTGTTTGTTTTATACAAATAAAGTTTTGTTAGAACACCGCCATGCTCATTCATTTATGTATTGTCATGGCTGCTTTTACACAAAATGGTGGGATTGAGTAGTTGAAACAGAGACTGTATGGCCTTCAGTGCCTAATATATTTTATACTCTCAGCCTCTACAGAAGAAGCTTGCTGACCTCTGTCTCAATATGAAGATAGTCTGACTAGGAAAACAGCTGTGCCTAAACACATCTTCTATGGTTGAACCACTCTATAGCATAAAAACATATGCACACAGGAAACTGAGATTTAAATGACTAAAAACTGCATTCTAACTCTAAATTGTCTATTTTTTCAATGTTGCATAGACTTTGTTTGGATTCTCTTCTCCCCACCCCCAGGCTTCGTCTTAATCTTCCCAAGTGAAATCTGTCCTTTGCTTCGTGTTGTCTTGTAACCGTATTTCAATAGCACTTAATCAGTGATAAAACTGCTTTGATTTATTCCCAGCTGTGGATATTATTGTTGAAATCTGTGTAAGTGTTCCGTCGTGTTATGATTGGAGCAATAGCATTTAAGAGTCCAGAGGCAAGTCAGAAAATTAACAACTGAGTTTTCTGATGCCTAAATTAACTGCACAGACAGCGCTGAGTACAATGAGAAAGTTGTGTAGAAACTTGCTCTGCAGTATGTGAAAGTTCGGAATGGCTGGTCCATTAAAAGTATTCTATCTCAAGGACAAGTTCTCATTGGGTATACTCCCCAAAGGCAGTACCAGAATTTCTTATAAAGGACAGCTGGCTTCTCTTTTCTTCTGGGACCCTTTTCTTTGTGCAACATATAGATTGTTGATGCTATAAGCACCAAACGTGACATTTCTCCATTCTGCAGCGAGACTGAGCCACAGTATGTGGCTTGTGGTGGGCTCTGCTGGCACATTTGAAGTCATCCTGAAGGAACAAAAGAAAACAGTCTGTGTTCAGTGCAGAAAACTTAGAATAAAGAAAATACAAAGAAAAGCGAAGTGGCTTGCACACCTAGTATGTACCAATGTCAGCCCTTTAGAGTGTGGTCTTCCAAACTACTTTTTTAAAATTCCTCTATTAATCACAAAATGACAAAGAAAAAAATACTCAGGTCCAGATAATATTTAGCCTACTTATATTCCAAATTTTTACATTTAATTTCTGGCACTTTATTTCCTTCCTTAAATGCTGGTTAGTGTTGTTTAATTTTGTTTTTACTGCCAGATTACTTATAGTTTGAGTTGTACTATACTGCATTATGGGCCATGATAGGTCATCATTTGCTCTTTTCCAAATCTGAATTTATGCAAATTGGGAAAAGAAGTTTCCAATACGTCTTTTAATTCTCATCGATTGGTTTTATTTAACAGTCTCCATTTATTGTTTGTAAATATCCTCACATAGAGTTAGACTGTTAGCTAGCATTATTGATCGTCATGATTGCAAGGTATTTACTGAGCTAGAGGTATTTACTGGACTATCCTATATATAAACTCAAGATATTCTTTTTATGAGACAGTTATCCTTTGATGTCCTCAGGAGCTCTGTAGCTATCTTAAGCCTTCTTTATTTGAAATAATGATATTTGATCATATCCTAACAAGAGCTGAAAATTGTTACAACCTTAAGTTGTTTAGTATTCCTCCATTACTGTGGGTCAAATTGTTTATCTCTCCAACTGGTCTGTGATCTCCTTCAGAGCCAAGACCCCACATTATATCATTAGATTTCATATTTATTGTCCAGCATTCAGTATCTGGCTCACAAAAATGCATACTTGATAAACACAGGATAAGAGGGAAATTCCTTGCCTAAGATCATCATATTGTCCCAGAACCCATGTGTTCTTACTTGCCCCATGTACCCCTTTGTTTCTCTTAATGTTCACTGATGTTGTATGGTGGTTAGGAAGGTAGACTCTTGGGTTCAGCATCCCTGGGTATCGTAAATTGGGTGCCTGAGTTCTTCTGCTTCTTAGCCAAGTGACCTTGGCCAACCTGTGTGGACCTCATCCCCATCACCTGCAAAATGCTGATGACAAAAGAATCTTCTCGCCCTGCCCATTCTAGGTGCTCAGCAAACGTTAGCTTTTATTTCACCCTCTCTCTTGGTCATTTTTATACATTGTAGTAAGCTATTTTATAATAGATTTTAAAAATATTTTAACATGGATAATAAATATTAAGTGTAAGTATCTGCAAAAAATGGGATCCATCCTTATGTCTTCTTTTAGGTTTATTTCACTTTTTTTTAATTTCACTTTTTAATTATAGTTCTGTAAGCACTTGACTAGAATAGTTCACATGAGCCTGTTATTTTTGTGTATTATTTTGTACCCGTTTTATAGAGAGAGAACTATAGGAATAAGGAAAAGATGGAAGTCTTCTTAAGGTTACTCAGAATTAACCAGGAAAAAAGAAGTTCTATAACAAGGTTCTGTAACTCTTGTGTAAAATCTTCCTTTCCTCCTAAAATGTCATGCTAAAGTGTCCGTGTAAGTATCATTTACATCCGCAGGCAGGATATGGGCTTTCTGTGTCAGGTGCTGTGTTTTGCTGAAGTCTGCTAACAGCCCCTATGTTAAAATCATAATGAGATTAAAATGTACTGTTCTTAGAAAAAGAAGAGTTGAGAATGTGTTGCAAAAGCCCTTTTGTCTCATCATATTAATGTTGATGTCCTCTTATCCCAGAACTTGGCTGAAGCTGGAGCCAAAATCTATATTGGTTTAATTTTAAGTGGCCTTGTGAACAAGTGTGTACCAACAACGAAGGAGCTGAAAGGTACTGAGAGCGCTCGCGCTCCTGGATGTGGACTCTCAGATGGAGCTGGGCCTTCTCAAAGGAGGTTGAACTCACATGCTTAATGTTTCTACAAAGGAGCTGGATCTTGAGGCCTTTGCCACTTTTATTGTAGTCATGGAGGCAGACTGGACTCATTAATAAGAATAGGATTAGATACAGGAAATAAAGAAATCCCAAGTTTTCCAATCTAATTTGAAAGGAACTCCTCAAGACGTAGAGAAACGATGTTCTTCTAAAATATTTTTACAGAGTATGGGGGGCCTGTTGGGTAAGTATAAAAAAACCAATTCCTAATGTACAGCCTGATGAGGTTCGATCCATTGTAGCAATTACCTTTTAAAAAACAAACTGTAGTATATGTTTTCCTGTTCAACTCTCTCTTTGCCTTTTATTGTGTCTGGGTATGCATGGTTCCCTTTTGTTGAAGAGGGAAAAAATTAGGTACTGCAGAGTGACTTTCTCCCCTGCTACAGGACACCAACTAAATGAAGTGATCATGAGTGACAGTGGCTATGATACTCAGACGTGCATGTGGTCCGGGTTCATTTTAAATGAGCCAGGCAGGCTTCAAGCTCAAGTGCGGCCTCACTCAGGTGGGCCTGTCCGGCCAGGCCCCTGCTGCTGGGTGAGGTGAAGAGGGCTTGATCTCTGCCTGGCTCGTCTCAGCCGGGGGTCTGTTGTTAAGACCTGCCTGAAAGCTGCCAAAATGACATTCCCAGGTGTGATTGAGTTTTAATGTAAGATTACAACCATAGATCAAAGTGAGGAGGACATTTGGGCAGGGGCTCTTAAGAATTTTAGAGCCAGAGCATAAAGAAGATAATTATACTGTGTGATTTAGGGTTGTTTCTGCATGTGTCACTCAGGAGCAAAGCTTGTCCTGTAGCTTATAAAGGGCTTTAGTTCCCCCTGCCTCAATATTTCCTATTATTTAGTATCCAGAAGACCTTTTTAAGGTGATTAAAGAAACCAAAACTATTCTATAAATGGCTTTTCCTGATAACGAAGACCTGCCTTTTACAAGGAAAGCATATTTGATTGTGACCTGTGAATTCTGGAACAGAAAAGAGGAAAACAGTGGGACTGAAAATCTAATCGAGTCAAAGTCCTTTTATTCTGACTTCCCCAGTTCAGATTTTATGATAATTCACCTCAGATGGGCTTACATGTGCCTTTGCATTGATGACCTATTTTTAAAAAGCCTTAGAATTACAGAATCACATTCCTTACCTGGACACCAATGCGGAAATTCCTCTTCAACTTTAGGGTTTGGGGAAAGCTCATCCCTCCAAATGATCTGATATGCTTTTTTCATTAAGTAAGGGTTTCTCTGCAACTCCAGAGGTTTTCCCTTTTTGCCATGGACTGAATTCCATGCACAGTTATATTTGCTTCCTTTAGTGTGTTTCTGGCAAATGGAGCTTTTTGAGGATTGCCCGGCTTTGTACCCACCTAATAACAGGCTTAGAGCTCTATATTTGCTGTATTTACTGTGCCAATGAATGTATGTTGCATGAAATCCTCTTCATGAAATGTGTTTTTAAACTTTAAAATTAGTGCCATATAACAAGTATCTGATTATTTTTTTACAAGTTAAGCAATGTGGAAAAGCACAAAGAAAACATGAAAATTACCCACAATTTCACCAATCAGGGAATAACTTACTCTTAGTCACGTGGCTCTTTAACCTTCAGTGGCTCACCTGTCAAATTGGGATCATCAAGCGTCTCCACCCGTATTGTAGGTTTCTGGGCTTTCCACGAGTATAAACATCAATTCGTGAGCCATGCTGAGAGCAGCAACAGGAGCAAAATATGCATTTGATGAGGGGGCGTGGTTCTTGCTCTTGCTGGGTATTTTATTCCAGACCTTTTTTCCCAGGCATATGCTGACTCATTCTTCTACATAAGTATGGGCACAAATTCAGTGGAATCATGTTTTTGGAGAACTGCAAGGGGTCTCCAAGTTTATCTAGTTTCTCCACAGGGGCTGCAAGAGTATTAGGTGGGGAGTTCTTTGCAACCATCCTATTCTAAGATCCTACCCAGGACCTACTGAGTCAGAAACTCTAAGAATAGATATGTGCACTTGAAAGAAGAATGAGATGATTCTAATGGGTGTGCCTGTTGACGAGACCCACGTAGCTACAGCCAAGGCTCCTTTCCCAGGTGCACAAGGGATGCACCTGAAGGCTGAGGGAGAAGCTTCAAACTCACACAAGTGTTTAGATAGAACCAGAGCAGAGCCTGAGTATCTGAACTGCTGGGGCCACCTCTGCCACACAGAGGGCCACCAGGCATATTTAAAGAGAGAAGCCTTTTGTGTGAATTTAGCAGCACAGTGATCTATTATAGCCAGACAGTTGTCGCAGATAGTATTCCATTTTAAGATAAACCGTAATGTTTGGAAGCCTCTAATTCAGTTTACCCGACATGCAGTTGTTGAAAGTAAAAACAAAGCAAAGGAAAAAAATACTTGTTTTCATTCATTGTCTGTGAAACCTTAATGCACTCACATTTTACTGATTCAGTCTGTCCTTTATGCATCAGTTCTAATTAGTGAAATTCAATACATTTTACTATATCCTAAGTTTATATGTTTGGGGAGAGGGTAGAAGAAGAAGCTGGTGAATTTAAAACTTTGTAATAGGCAGCTTCCAGTGAACTTTTCCAGATCTTCCTTGTACAAGGTGGAGTTCTGGTGGACAGCATTCACATCTGAAGATAGGCAGCAGAATCTGGCATTTCCTATCATTCCGGAAGTCCGTTTTCCTCATTAAAAAAAAAAATGAAAAAATAAGTACATAACCATGGGCTGTGAGTTGGCCTGTGTTTGAGAAGCTACTAGAAGAAAAAGCCAAGAGCTTTAAGACTGTATGAGTTAAGCCTGTGATGGGGTGATTTGTAACATTTCTAAATGTTACAGGTACATCTAGAGTCTCGTGTGACACTGCCCTCACCGCTGCACATGACTGATTCTTTAAGGATCTACATGGAGGTGTTTAGATGTTCTACCGAGGCTGCTTGACATAAACTAATGATGTAGACTGCTAAACATGGTGACATGATTAAACAGGATGTTAATTAGTGGTTCCTCCAAGAGTCTCGATCCTTCCTCTTAGCAGCCTTTGTTATGCATGTACAAAAGTTAAAGAGACAGCAATGGCTGTCGCCTGTATAGCATCTGTTAATGGCAACAGATTTAAGAGAAAAGCATGTAAGCTACCCAGTAAGGCATAGCAGGTTCACCTTCTTGGCCTGGGGGTTGTCCAAAACCGCGTCTTTGTGGGGAAGAATATGGCAACTTTCCTGCAAGCGGTAATCATTTGTACTATTACTTAGTTGTCATGTATTGATGATCCCATTTCAATCAAACATATCTCATTCAGTGAGCTTTTGATGGGAGGAATTTTTGGAAGGGTTTAGGAAGGTTAAATCTGTGAGACATGGCTTCCATCTGGAATGCATTAGCTACAAAGATTTATTAGTCAGAGTGCCTCTGCATAATGTTCCATGGAAAGCGGCCCTGCATCTAATTTCCAGCGTGATGTCTATATGAGGAGTGATCTTTGAAATATCATAGGTGACAATCAAGTTTGTTATAAAAATAGTAAATGCCTAGGGTTTTCATGGCGGCTATTTTAAATCCCTCATGAGGGCTGCTAAGCAGGTAGTTGATTTGTTGACAAATGATAAAACTCGAGGAATAGCAACATGCACAAAATTTTAAAATGGGATGACCCTTTTAGGCAGAAAAAAAGACTATTAGGACAATTATGAACATTTAGTCTTTCATTTACCTTCTCTCTGAGCATGATCGCATTAGAACATAATAAAACTAATTCTCAACTCTGTCGAGAAGTATATCCTGCTTCTGATTAAAATCGTTTTTAAGAGCCAGTGTTGTTGATCAGTAAGCAAGGTAGCGAAAGCTTTCTAACATCCCCTATGTTAGCCTGAGACTACAGTTCTGAGCTGTAATATGGTCAGTATAAATTAGATATTGTGGAGGTGCTAGAATTTCCACCTCTGGTGATTACTTGTGGAAGGAAGGCAGAGCTGGTATGTAGCTCAGGCTTACTTGTGCTGCTGAACTTTTAAAACATAGCAAACCTAAGAGCAGAAATGGGGGTAAAGTTTGAGTTTGGGCTGCAGAAATGATGGAGGCCAGAAGCCTCCTCGCCTTCCTGCTGAAAAGGCAGTGCTAGCCTTGTGGAAGGCCTGCCTCGTCTCCACCTGCCTTATTCTCATTTGCCAACACTAAGATGACATAATGAGAGCAGGTCCAGTCTGACGAAAGCTTTTTATACCATCAGGAGGCAATAATGTCTTATGGTGCCTTCTCTGGCTACAGCGTATCTTCCTGAAAAGGAAGAGCAAAGGATTAATGCCAGGTAGAGGGTGAGTTGCCGTCCAAATGTTTATCTGTTGAATTTAGGTCACACCACAATGCCCAGTTGTATCATTCCTTCTCAATGTAGGGAAACAGTGTTCTGTATCCTGGATACAAGTTCAGTACTAAATTGTTCTCTAAGGATTACAAGGGAAATGCTGGAGCTCAGCAATTTTCTTTTACCCTCGTGTTGGGCTTCTGCGCCATTGGGCAGTTTTGTGCCAGACAGCAGAATTGAGACTGAGGTAGTGCTAGCCACAAAACGCATGTTTGAGAAACAAAAGAGGTTTTACCACAAGACCTCAAAGAGCAGGGCTTGGGTTTTCACCTTATGTGAACATTTATAGGACCCTTAGCTTGAAAAGTTCCTCTTTGGCATCCTCTTTGGACCCCACCCCGAACAGTGCCTCCCACCCCAGAGGAAGACACATTCCCAGGAACCCACTTAGATTAAGCACCTTTGTTAGGTAGGATACATTCAGAGACATTGATTTCTTCTTTGTCGCAACAGGTCTTAGCAGGGAATCCTATTCCTTATTTTTTAGACCAAATGATATGGGGTCTCTACACACCCATGTCCTAGACATACTTCCCCCTCCACTCCAAGTGAGGGGGTCCTCTGATACCCCTTAACATGAACTTATTCTTAACACATGTGACTGCTGCTTGCTTTCTGGGTTTGCTTTAGTGGGATCCATGGATTATGCCCAGTCTCCCCACTAGCTGTTCCCTCCTGTTACTAAGGCCAGTTCTGCATACACCCCTTCTTTGCAGGAACTTTGTGTTGATCAAGGTCTCATCATATTTTGGTGTCATGATTTAAAGTGAACCAGTAAAGCCATAATGGAAACCATGACAGGTTCTCAAAGACATCAGTTGAACTTTCTCATCTCTACATTTGACGTGGGACTAGAAATACTTCCAATGCCACAGCTTTTGTGAAGTAACTGATCCAAGACGTTTGATTATTATAGTAAGCCCGTTTCTTGCCTGCTTCATTGTCCAAATGACTTTACTAGTCTCTGAAGAAATTTCTGTGAATTCCACTCTTCAGCATCCACTTTCCCCCAACGTAATAATTTGGCTTCATTCATTATTCATTTATTTTAAGGCAAATAAAGTCCTAGACCACTTTCACATTTGCGAAAGAGAAACTCCTCCTTTTGATTCAACTGGTATTTCATTTTTTTGAAACTTTAGTGGATTAGAATTAGACTAATTGCTTAATGTACACTTGAATGCATGGAAATATCCTGAAGAAAATTCCAAAAACATTTTAAGGAGAAAGAATCAGTCTTTCTTTCATGTCACAATCTAAGCTGCTTTTGATATTATGAGTTACTTTAAATTTTCTCTATTTTGATAGTAATTAGTAAAGTTGGCACAGATTTATTTTTTCCATAGACATCTTGAGATTTGGAAATTCTTTTAAGTGACATAGAGGGGGAACAAAACCCATAAAGTTCTGTGAGCAAAATTCTGTTACTAAAGGTTAATTTCACTAAATCTAGCAAAAATTATTTTCATTGCAGTTAAATTCTTGAAACAGGAAGCATTAACATGCTAATTGTCATTTCTGAAATAGAAATTTAACAGCTTTGTAATGAGATTTGATTTTAAAAAGCACCGCAGTCCTCTCAACCCTTTCGCAGTGTGAAATTTCAGCTAAATGCTCCGTGATGTATGAAAGGAATCTACCAGTCATTTCAGTCAACTCAATAATGATCAGTAACTAAGTGACAAACAAAAAAGCCACAAGTTAACCTGGCTGTTTGTTTAAATTGACTAGTCTTATGATCGTTTCTTGTGTAGGCATGCTATAAGAAAACTCTAAAATATTACACAAAGATTGGTGTCATGATTGATTCACAGAATTGGTGAGAGAATCTGCTAATGGAGTCAGTGGAGTATCAGAACCCTGGAGGATTCCAGTGGGCCTCACTGTCAGTGTCTGTCCATAGGCACTCAGAATCAAAGTCACCTCAAATTCAAGACCTGGTTGGAATCTGAGATTCATCTAGTTAAGCAGTCTGAGTTAAATCAGTTAATTTCAGATTGATCTATAAAATGGAAATCATTTCATCCCCTCATGTTTCTAGGAAGAGCAAAGGGAGTGTTTTATAATGGCAGGGTGCCATGCTGGAGTACCACACAAGTCTATGTTGTACACCTGATCCATGTTCCTTACAGCAGCATTTCTTGAAAGAAAACATTCTGTAGCCCTCACTTTAAATACCACTTACTTCATATGCTCCAAGTAGGTCTGGATCCTTCCCTTTTCTGTGGACACCCAAGAACTCTCTTTCTTCCCCATAGAATTCTTCATTATAATAATCTGTTCACTCTCATTTGCTAGATTCTGAGCTTTCTCAGGCTAGAGATTATTTCTGTCTAGTGCCCAATGTAGTGCCTGGTACACAGGTGTCATTCAGTAACTATGTGCTGAGTGAATGTGTGGGAAATTATACATAAAGTGACTGCTAGATCATTCTTCTGTAGAGATTTCACAGTAGCACCAAAGATGGGACCTTCCACACCATGGCTTGCCAGCCAGTTACAGGTGTGCTTATGTTATATGGCTGTTAGAAGCATACTATTTTGTAGTTTCTTATCAGTGACATTGGTGATGGAAATAGAGGTGGTTTTGTCATTACCCTCAGGACTCCAAGTCTCAGTGGTCCCTCCATACCATCATGCTGGAGTAGAACTTGGGAATACTTGGATTTTAACCTTCTCTTCCCTCTGGGCAGGGTGAATTGTATAATGCCCTGCCTTACAAGGCAGCCCTTATTTCACAGTTGAAGATATGCTGGTTTTAAATTGTGAAAGGAAAAAAATAAGGTGATGATAGATAAAAATACAATTAGCATGTATAGTAATACTAACACAAGCGATATAACTGTAAGTTTTTCTCTCTGTTTTATTTTGCACTACTTTCTAAGTCTGTTTCTGAGACAGCTCCATGCTTTGGAAGTGAATGCTTAGATTTTGCACTTGTGGTATGCAGTTATTCCCTCAAAAGTTATCAGTATTCCTCAAAAGGTATATACCTAAATGTTCTTGGAATTCTAAACTTTGCTACACATTCTAAATTTTTCTAAGCTCTCAGTCAAGTTTTCTTCTTTCCCCTGAACTTGGGGGGTTTCAGTGTTGTGCTAGCCAAAAGAGATCAATGTTCATCTGACTTTAACTGCTTTTGAAGGTCTGGGCAGCTTAGCTAAGAAGCCTATTTTGGTGTTATATAAAAAATTTCGATCAGAACCACCACTATAACTGTTTTGACTATTTCAATATAACAGTTTTACCCTTGTATTTTTAATTTTTAAAAGCTCTTCCATTTACAGAATTGTATAGATTTGTTATTGTCAAATGATAATAGTTAACATCTATGTAGTCAATATGGATCAAGCATCTTTAAATGTGCTCATAAAAGGTGTTACAGATTCTAACACCTAATGGGCATTAAGGAAGAGTTAACAGCGAAGGGACCTTTGGTTCAGATGTGTCTTCCCTGTGAGACTTTTATCCTTAAGCAGAACTGTTGCCATGTTTATCCTGACAGACAACCAGGTTCCAGTTTGAAATTTGAGCTTGTGCTCAGTGTCCAGTGATGAGGTTATGGATGTAGGAGATTACTTCTTATGCAACCTTTGGGAGGAAGCGCAGATTAGCGCAAGCTTAGACCAGAGTCCCTAGTTCCCATCCTGCTCTGCCATTTCCTCTGGGGGGAAATGGATTTACCTATATGACTCTTAGCATCTTCTCTGTAAAGGTGGGAACAGTAATAGGTTGAAGTTCATGAGGTAGTTGAGACATTAGTGATTTCAGTGGAACCCACGAGTTGGGTTATAATAATCTGTTTGATGCTTTTTAAGGGAAAGACTCCTTGCGAGGAAACTCTTCTACCCTTGAGTTACATATAATGGTGACTTTTACTTGGTTTATTTTTAACTCTGTTCTGCTCATGATTGAGCACTAGGTAAACTGGAAATAATTGTTACAGGAAATTAAGTCACATGGGGATGTGTTGGAAAAGCTTAGCAGATTGGGTAAGCCTGAGCTCTTCTTTTTCCACCACTATTAAACTGAACAACATCAGACTACATTTCCAGAGGCTTCCCTTACCTATTCCCTGAAGGTGTTAGACTAGATGATCCCCACAGGACAGTGGTAATCACCAGTGCTGCTTATAGACATCTGATTGTCCTCCCCTGTTGGCACAAAGAGGATTGAACCCCCTGTGCCCTTGTGTTTGGGTATGACCACATAACTAGTTCCAACCAATGAGCTATAATGAGTAGAGGTGACATAATTCACACAGGCTTTCACATTCAGTCGCAAAACCCTCTGAAGTTCTTCCCTATTCCATGATAGAGGGGTGACCACTCTGCAGCCTGAAAAAGGGATAGTGACCCATGATGGACATGAACAGGAGTGGGAAATAAGCTCCCACTTTTTAAGCCACTTAGAACATGAGATCATGTGTTAGCACAGCATAACACATCCATCCTTAATTGTTACAGGAACCTTCTAGCATAGGGCACCAGGGAAGATTCAGCAGGAGCTTTGTTTGAACTCATAATGGTCCTAAGAATATGTTCCAGATTTGAATGCTAGCTCCACACACTAACAGCAGTAAGATCTTAGGCTAGTAGCTTAGTTTCTCTGAATTTCCATTTCCTTGTACTTGAAATGGGGATAATACTATTGGCTATGTTATTGAGGATTAAATTAGATCTTGTGTGTAATACATTGTAAAAAAAAAAAAAAAAAAGGCCTGGCTGAGAGTAGGGTCATTCTTATTATTCTAGTTTGAACATTCTATGTCAATGCTTTTCTAATCTGTCCGTATTTCCTATTGTGTCCATTGGGCCAGACTGAGGACATTTCTAAGAAATTCAGCAATGAACAGTAGCTTAGAAGCAAAGTAAAAGGAGCTGGATCTTACCCCCTTTTGTAAATATTTTTTGTGTGTTTATTTATTTTTTTAGAGAGAGAGAGGCAGAGAGAAAGGGGGAACAGAGGATCCAAAGCAGGCTCTGCACTGACAGCAGGGAGCCTGATGAGGGGCTCAAACTCACAAACTATGAGATCGTGACCTGAGCCAAAGTCAGACACTTAATCAATTGAGCCACTCAGGTGCACTTAGACCTTAGCCTTTTTAAGGCCAGCAGCTACTAATAAGAATTGGAAGTGTCTTAGTGTGAGATCATTAGATTTCAACCTGCCCATCTCCAAAAATAGGATTCAAAGCCACTAAAAAAATCTCAAGTAAT
Source organism: Suricata suricatta (assembly GCF_006229205.1). Classification (NCBI taxonomy): domain Eukaryota; kingdom Metazoa; phylum Chordata; class Mammalia; order Carnivora; family Herpestidae; genus Suricata; species Suricata suricatta. Next base: position 61,172,011 of record NC_043708.1, on the reverse strand, counting down.
TCTAAGGTAGCCATCATCCAACTAGTGATGTTTTCCTACAAAAACTTCTTTAGGAAAAGAGATTATGTATTTGTTTCACCTTGGATCTTACAATTTTATGATGTACTTCATGTCTTTAAAGCTTCCCAACAAACATTAAATTGATTATACAGTAAAGGTAATAGTTCATTTGGAATATTTACAAGAAAACCCCTATAGAATGAGCATAATAAGAAAAATAATGAAGCAGTAATTATAATTCTCAAGGCTAATAATTTTAATAATAATTTATACTTAAACAGCTCTACACATAAGGAGATTTCAAAGGTTTATAAATATTAAGCAAGCTCCATGTGCACTCCATTTCCTAAAACAATGCCTGAACCCAACATTCCTGAAGCAGACACCACCAATATTATTAATCTTATTTTGCAAATGGATCAACCAAGGCAAAGAAAACATGCCTGGAGTCATGTAATCCTGGACAATAGATTCTTGTCTCAAGTACCCGTACCCCAGATCACTCCACTTAGAACCTCACCATGGAATAATTTAATATTTTAGTCTGTCAAGGAGTTCACTTGTGTTACAGTCACGGCCATACCTTGTTTATATGAAAACAGCAGTGATTGAAGCACTAGGCTTCTGCAACACATGGCCTGTCTCTGGGTGAAGTGCAAGGGTAGTTCCACATTGGATTCTTGGCATAACATATCCAAAATGTGTGCCCTAGCCGAAAGGTCACTGCCAGACATGCCCTCCTCCTTTTCAAGAAGTGAACCAGAGCCCATACAAAGCTGCAGTCCCTGGTCACAGTTGGTATAAGCTTTTTTCCCCCCTCTGTTCCTTTGTGCTCATTCACACATGATATCCCAAAACAGTTAAGTAAAATGAGGGATATTATATCTGTCACACATGAGAAAGCTGCAGTTATGGATTCGCTTAATGCATTCATTGCTTTTTGGACTCTGGAGTCCCCTGGGCAGTGCCACAAATCTACACGGTGGCCCCCAGTTCCATATTCTATTGTGGGACTCTCTAGTGAGGCCGGCATGTGTATAAAGGGTTCATTATTATTGTTGTTAATTTTTTTTTTATTTTTATAGCTCAAATGAATCGGCCTTAACTCATGGTAACAGTAAGAACTGCACTGGACAAGTACATTACAGTAATCTATTGTTGAAATAGCTCGCTCCCGGTGATATGGGGAGAGTCAGAGGTCCTGCCTTCTGAATTAATGCCAAAGCATGGGTGAAGAGCAGGCACAGAGCAGAGGACTAAAGAGCCCAAAGCCCCTGCTTCTCTGTGAAGCGTTTTTTTTGGAGAAAGCTACCCCTTTTCATTGTGAAGATAGATTCTCTGATGGCTCTGGGCCTGCAAAATGATGAAGATGAACCTGGTAGTCATCTGTTGCCATAAATACCTACTGTCTTTGGCCAGAGCTGTGGCACAGGTTGTGTGCAGCGCACAGTCCTCCTTCACAGGCCGTGTCCACAGGTTGTTCTCTGATTTACAGTCATGGGTTCCCCTTGAAGAGGAGCCGGGAGATGTTTGTACCTTCCTGTGTAACACCAAGTGCAAAGCTTTGGTTCAGACAACTGCCTGGTCCTGAGTGCCACTTTCTGTGCTTACCTGGACCCCCATACCTACAACCTGAGGGGTGTGGTACATAGTAAGCACTCAACTGATGTTAGCTTTTATTCACACCACCTTTAGTTTTATTGTCATCCTTTTCCTTACAATCACTGTGGAAACAGTACATGGGGATCCTGCTTTGATTCGCTTAACATGTATGTGTGTGTGCACTGCCTTTTAATCACACACTATTAAACTCTTCAAACGTACTCTTCACTTAAATGATCAATAGTCAAACAAATTATATATTTATAATATCAATTCATACTTTTAGTTTTAAGTCTATAATGACAGGGACTCTGATAGTTTTCTGAAGCAAAGTTTTCCTGCTCCATGTATAGTGAATGCTCAATAAATATTGCTAAGTGAATAAATAAGGAAATGAAACCTTTAATTCTGTCAACCCAATAAATTGAACAATGTTTAAGGAGTTATTAAGTGCCCATTATGCTCACAAGAGTGAAAAAGCTTTAAATATCGATATTGTCTTTAAGAAGTTGGGGCGCCTGCGTGGCTCAGTCTGAATGTCTGACTTCAGCTCAGGTCATGATCTCACAGTCTGTGGGTTCGAGCCCTGCATCAGACTCTGTGCTGACAGCTCAGAGCCTGGAGCCTGCTCCAAATTCTGTGTCTCCCTCTCTCTCTGCCCCTTCCCTGCTTGTGCTCTCTCTCAATACTAAATAAATAAGCTTAAAAATATTTTTTAAAAAGTTGACAGTAGGTAAGGAGATGAGTCACGTGCACAAAGGCACCTAAAAAGTGGCATTATACATTTCTTCACTCATGGCATCTCTTGTCGCTGTGATTAGCTTCTGTTGGGTACATACTATGCATCAGGTACTTTTTAAAGAACTCTACATGTATTGATTAATTCTCACTAGGAAAAAACCCTATTATTACTGTCCCCATCCTACAGATGAAGAAACTAAAGGTTAGGAAAGTTATATAAGTTGTCCAAGGTCATATAGCCTATAAGCAGTAGAGCTGTTGAGTATAATTAATTTTTAACTTGTATACACTAAATTTAAAAAGGTCAGTATGCTTTATCCTTTATTTTAAACAAAACCTTTGATATTCTACTGATTTATATTTTCTTTTTTTAATTACATATAATGTATATATTAATTTTGTCAGTATTCAGCTGTATGTGTTCTTAGTTTAGTCTCAAATCAGTTGTGCCATCTCACAGGACCAACAGACACATCATAGATAATAAAAAACTAAATTATGTAGTGTCTACAATAACGAAAATAATAGAGTGGAAAAAGGGGTGCCTGAACAGATGACATTTGAGCTTTTCCAGAAAGGTGGATCCAATGAAGATGCATAGGAGGTGCAGAGAGAGGTGAAGCATGAGCAAAACCATCAAGGTAGGATGAACACATTCTGGGAGCTTCTAGGAGAGATGAGAGACTGCCTGTTTGGAAGTGTTGGACTGTGTGGAGGAAAAAACTGAGCTGGTTGGAGAAGCAAGAGATGGACCTTGGACCCAACTGTAAGGATTTGAAACATGGTAGTGGCAGGGTTAGCTGTTTGAGCACCAAAGCCAAGATGGCTGCCCTGGAGGTCCCTGTCTTTCCTAAACGAGAGCCTCAAATTCTAGATTTTTAGAATAGAAAAATATAAACACTAGAAAAAACAGATGATGATTAGCAAGGTTTTGTTTAGCCTCTTAACAAATATTTATGTAATAGAAATAGTAGTCACCAATTTGCTTTTCAAGTAAATATTAATAGCATAAATTCATCCCTGTCCCTTTACAGGAAGGCTGAAGAGTCTTTTTATCCTCCTTGAGGGCGTTGATAAAAGAGAAGTTAGGCTGTAAGTTTCATGTCTGCAATTTGTTAATTGAAATTCTTCCTTACTGGTTCTTTTTTTGTTAGATCTGTCTATGTGTTGAAATAATCCTGGTACCCATGCAGTTTCTCCCCAGCTGTTAACTGACTGTCAAAACCAGGACCACTTCAGTTAGTGTGCAGGGCTACCCCTGGCCTGTATGCTTGCCCCGGTGCGTGCACGCACTCCGTAGCCAAATTTCCTAAAATGGAATTTAAGGAAGAAAATACAAGGATTTTGAGTTCAAATTCTTCTGCATCCAGACTCCACATGTCTACCCTGTCAAACAGGACTTTCATTTTTTATATGTATATACAGAATACATTGTAATAAGAATGTGTAAATGGACAAAAGAGCTAACTTTCTTTGGGGGGAAGTAGATAGAAAATAATCTAGTGTTAATTAGAATTGAGATCCTTTTTAAAATTTTTCTTAATGTTTCTTATTTATTTTTGAGAGAGAGAGAGAGAGAGAGAGAGCGTGTGAGCAGGGGAGGGTCAGAGAAAGAAGGAGATCAGAATTTGAAGCAGGCTCCAGGCTCTGAGCTAGCTGTCAGCACAGAGCCTGACACAGGGCTTGAACCCACAAACCATGAGATCATGACCTGAGCCGAAGCCAGATGCTTAACCAACTGACCCACCCAGGCACCCCTAGAATTGAGATCTTTAAAGGGTAAACTACCACACTGAAAGAGAAAATCATGGGATTCATTTTTTACTGGAACTATTGTAGAACTCATTTTAGATGTCAAGTTCTAGCTACTTGGCTTGGAGCAACAAAAAGAAAAGAAAAGAAAACTGGGTAAGCACTTGGGTTTGGAATACGCAGTTGCTTTGTACATAGGTGAGCAAAATACCTAGAAATGAAACTGAAATTTGCACTGCTCCAGCTATTTGAGCACTGTCCAGGTGGAGCTCTGATGCCTTTGTATGCTGTGGCAGTGACTTCATTAATATAAGCAGTGTGGAGCATGTGTGGCATAGCTGGGAGGCCTCAGAATCAATAAGGAGCCTTTAGATTTAAAACTAATGATTTTCTGTGTTCAGCAAGAGTCAAAATCTCTCAAAGTTGCCATTGTTGGCTCTGATTTTTCCCCAGAGAATAAGAGAAGGTGTGATAAATCATCACGCTCGAAATGCAAATAAAATGCACGTCAGAAGAGACTTGAACTAGACTAGAGATGGATAATGTGAGTCTTCAACATCTTAATTATTTCAGTCTCTAATTGAACAAAACCCCTAAACTGGCACTCTGGTAACTGTGATTGCCACAGCAGTGGATAGACTGTGTGATTGGACCATTGTCCCTCAGAGTGCAAGTGTGACCTGTCCACAAATGCACCTGTCATCATTTCCTCCCAGAAGGATTGTAAGCAGTTTAGATGACGTCAACTGCTTTTGAATGTATCTATAAACTGTTGTTGAATGTACATAAAATTTCACTAGACTCTCTGATTTAAAGCCCTAGAGAAGGCCACCAGGCTCATATGGAAATTAGCTAAGCATAATTTATTCATGAAAGGCGAAAAGCTGAATTAATAAATACATGAGTATGTAAACTTATAACTGCACAAAGATCTGTAGAAAATATGAAAGCCAAGCTCCATGTGTTAACAGAACACCCTTAAGTTGTGGCCACTTGGTCCTTTCTAGCATACAGTTCTGTCTTTTGTTTTGAAAGCCAAACTGGAAATAAGTAATAAGTAAATAAGTACATTTATTTTTTAGAAGGTGTCTTTTTCCTCCCTAAAAAATGGACCTACCTTATGGAGGCTGTTGTATGCACATCAATCTAAGAGAATTATTTTTTAAAATATTAATGAAGGCACTAATTCCAGAGATTCAGAAAACTGCTCAGCATCTTTAACTCATACTCTCTCTTTCTGGACCCAGTGCTGAGAGCATCTTCACAAAGAATTGTTTTTCATGAAATAAGGTCTTGCTCTATTACAAGAGTGGTCATCATTTCTTCTTTATTCTCATCCACTCCATGAAATCATAATCTATGTTAACAGCATAGGCCCTACCAAGCACGGATTCAGCAGTGCACCTATGATACAGCAGAAATTGTAGGAAAATACATACTGCCACACTTAAAAGGAAGTCTTGCCTTGTATTGAATGCATTCTGTTGACATTTTCCATTTGAGTTTAATTCTAAGCCTCGTGGCCACAGTTAAGACCCAGTTGGACTCTGGAAGCCTGAGTCTGCAGAAGTATTATTTAGGATTTGATAATCCAGCAATGAAACTATTATTATTTATAGTTTTTTAGGTTGGTCAGAACACTCCAATGGAAGCATAGTATTTCTATCCATCTTCATTACTGATCATTTTTTTTTTTTTTTTTACAAATTAAAAACATTTCCTGGAAGTCTACTTTGGAAAGCATGAGTTCCTTTCAAACTTTGTTCCTACTCAAGGGATGAGGACAGACCAAACAACTGTATAAATCTTTTAAAAACTTATCTTAACTAGAATTATAGAACTATAGTGGATACAGGATAAAATATGCATTATCATATACTTTTCTATGCACAGCCATGATTGATAGAGGAAGTTAAAGAAACAGTGCATATCTCTATCCTAGTCACAGAGTACTTTAAGCAGGTGAGATAAAAGGGGTATGAAACTTATTGAGGATCTCATGACTAGTATGGAATTACTAGAAATCAGCCCTGATGGTGTGGATAGTTATTTAAAGCAAATACCCAGTCCGCGTATTTTTCTTGCCTTCGTGTCTTCAGTGGGTTTATGGGATCTAGGTTTTCTAGATTAAGCATTTTTTATTTTGTTCTGTTTTATTTTGTTTTGCTTGGGAAAAAATAATTTTTCATAGTATAGATTTTTGAAATTTCCTGGATTGAGAGTTTTTAAAGTTTATTTGTTTATTTTATTTTTGTGAGAGAGCACACAACCAGGGGAGGGACAGAGAGAGAGAGAGAGAGAGAGAGAGAGAATCTAAAGTGGTCTCCAGGCTCTGAGCTATCAGCACAGAGCCCAGTGTGAAGCTTGAACTCATGATCCATGAGATTATGGCCTGAGATGAAGTTGGATGCTTAACCAATTGAGCCACCCAGATACCCCCTGGGTTAAGAATTGTTAAAGGATCGAATTCAGGACTTCCATTCCTGCCCTTCCACACTCTCCAGTTATCAATTTGACTGTTGTCTAGTAGGCAGGCTTTAGACTTCTAACTGACCAATGGAAATGCATATGTGAAAGTAGGAAGATGTATGTTTTGATTGTTGCTGCATTTCAAAACCACCCCAAAATATAGTGGATGAAACAAGGACACCATCTATTTTGCTAATGAATCTGCAATTTAGGCAGTGTTAGGAGGGGATAGCTTTTCTCTGCTTCACTTGACATCAGTTAGGCAGCTCAAAGACTTAACACTGGACTCACCTACAGGTGTACTTCCACACAGTAATGGTAGCTTTGGCAGAAGCACCTGCACATGACTTTCCACATGACTGTCTGGCCTCCTTATATAGTGATGGCTAAGTTCTAAGGGTCAGAGTCCCAAGAGAAAGAAAGCCAGGTGGAATAATGGATCTCAGAAGTCATGTAGTGTCACTTTCCCAGATTATAGTTGTGGCTTTCACAGTGCTCTGCCCAGGTTCAAGGAAAAAGGATGTAGATCCTGTCTCTTGATCATGAACCTATTGATAAGAAGAGCATTTAGGATGGATATATTGGTATAACCATCTTTGGAAAATACAATCTCCAATTAACTTAGGTTTAAATTAAGCATTGAGGCCTGTTAGTATGAAAAAAATATTGTGCTGGAACAAATCCCATTGCTGTAAGAATATGGACCTATTGAGTCATCGGCTTTTAACAAAACCAAACCAAAAAAAAAAAAAAAAACAAAAAAAAAAACCCAACTCTTTGAAGAATCAAGTTTTGCCAAGAAACCAACTTTTGAATCAGATAGAGATATCCAAGGAAAGAAGGAAAACGCCTTTGAAAGTTAATTCTAGCCTTGTGCCTACTTTATAGTAAAAATCTTTAGAGGTGGGAATTCCCCAAGCATATGTAAGATGGTTCATTTAGGCTGATCACATCTTTAGCAGTTGCCAAAGGATCTTATACCAGATGTTAACATTCTAGTTTCTATCAAAGAGCTATGTTGGATTTTTTTTCATTATTTAATATAAGAACAAATGGAAATGAACTTTTATGAAGTTCCTTCCCTGTAGACTCTAAGTAAAGTTAATCAGACACACTTTAAGAAAGATGGTAACATTTTAGAGAAAGTCTGTTTACTGAACATTCAGCCTGAGTCAACAAGTCGGACCCCAGTTTGAGAAACTTAAAGATGAATGCAGGATTTGTGGATCCCATAAAAAAAAAAGAGAAAGAGAATATTGCTCTCTTTATGTAAGGAGATACTAAAAACCTACCACATGATTTAGCACTTTCTCTACTTATGTGATAAATTCACACTTTAGCTAATTATATACCATCTTCCTGTCTTTTTCTTCACAAAAGCCCTGTGCATATTAGATAGTTCTTCAGGGTTAATAAGAGACTTATGCTTGTACAGTGTTTTATAAAATCTAAAACGCTTTCACATCCATTATCACATTTGATGCTTACAGCAGATCTGTAAGCTTGGTAGGGTTTTCATTACCTCTGTTTTTCATGTGGGGACCTGAGAGGTGAGCCAGGCTAGCTGGAGGACCTGGGGCAATAGTCCCACGACTGTACTTCTTATCTACCTTTCTTTTTGCTAAATTTGTGGTTGTCTGTTTGATCAATGCATAGATAGAAAGCAAGGTCTCCTTTGTTTTGAGACACATCAGACAGAAAGCTGAGGGGTGCCTGGGTGGCTCAGTTAGTGAAGTGTCCAACTCTTGATTTTGGCTCAGGTCATGAAATCATTTTTTATAAGTTCAAGCCCCACATCAGGCTCTTGTACTGACAGCGTGGAGCTGCTTGAGATTCTCTCTCCCTCTCTCACTGCTCCTCCACTGCTCGATCTCTCTCTCTCTCTCTCTGTCTCTCTCTTTCTCTCTCTGTCTCTCTGTCTCTCTCTCTCTGTCTCTCTCTCTCCCTTGCTTAAAAAATAAAACAAACATTAAAAAAAGAAACAAATAGAAAGCACGTCTCTGCCCATGATGAGGAAGTAATTGACAGATCAGTGTGGTTCAGAGGAGTAAGCATTGGAATGTGACCTAGGGGTCCAATGACTCCTTCTTGTCCTGGCTCTGCTTCTCAGAATCACCCCTTGATATATAACATGAAGGAGATGCACTACATAAGGTTTTGAGATTACTTTCAATTCTAAATATCAATAATATCATTAAAATTAAAAATGAGTGTAGTTGATATCAGTATCCTTAAAAGAGGCCAAGTGGGCAGGTAGAAATGAAGCTGTGAAATGATTTTTCTTTCCAATAGAGTTAACAAGGGAAATTGCAAACAGAAAGTTTAAATAAAATTCAAGACAGAAAGAGGGGTAAGGAAATTGAGAGTTACTTATTTGTTCATTCAAAAGATATTTATTGAATACCTACTATGTTCCAGTCATTGTATTTACGGAAGGGGACAAAAAATTCTCTGTCCTCCTGGAACTTACATTCCAGTGGGAGGAGAGAACAAACAAATACAATACATGTATGTCAGATAATGAAAGGTGCTATGGAGGAAAGAGGGACAGGAAGTGCCATGTCTGGAGGTGATTACAATGATAAACCATTGATGAGAACAGACCTCTCTGTGAAAGCCACTTTTGGGGGACAGCCTGAGGAAGGGAAGGAGTTATTCATGCAGCTGTCTGGGAGGAGAGCTATCCAGACAGAGCAGTGTGGCTGGAGACGGGGGAAGTGGAGGAAGAGGAAGATACTGGGTTAGAGTCATAAGAGGGTTTTACAGGATGTTGGAAGCCTGGAGGCTTGTGTAAGCAGGTTTTGTTTTTATTCTGAGAAAGCTGGGAAACCATCAGGGGTTTTAAGTAGCATGACTTGACATAGGTTTTAAAAGCGTAACTCTAAGGAGAATTCTATCTCAAGCCGTTAGTTAAACAATACAATCTCAGGGCGCCTGGGTGGCTCTGTTGGTTGAACGTCCAGCTTCAACTCAGGTCATGATCTCGTGGTTTGTGGGTTCGAGCCCCGCGTCAGGCTCTGTGCTGACAGCCAGCTCCGAGCCTGGCGCCTGCTTCGGATTCTGTGTCTCCCTCTCTCTCTGACCCTTCCCTGCTCAAGCCATCTCTGTCTCTCAAAAAATAAATAAAACATTCAAAAAAATTTTTAATAAAATCTCTAGTTATTTTGTTAGTAGACTGTTGAAAGTAGGGTGAAGGCAGGAAGACAAGGAAGCTCTCATAATCTTCTAGGCTGATGATGGTGGTAACCTGGGTGAGGTAGTATCAGTGCAGGTGGTAAGAAATGACCAGGTTCTATATAAGTGAAAGTCAAGCTCATAGGATTTACTGACTGATGGGTCATGGGTGACTTTTGGATTTTTATCATGAGCAAATAGCTGGATGGAGTTGCCTTTTACTCAGAGAAACCTGTGAGAACACAGATTTGGCTGTGTGTGTGTATGGGGTGGGATGAAGGGTGGATTACACATCAGAGAGCATGTGCAAAGGCAAAGAAAAAAAGATGAAGGCATTTATTATTAATATGATTATATTGTTTTACTTTCTGGGGATGATTTTTAAAGGTTTACAATAAAACAGATAGAATAAAAATGGAAACCACTTGGAAAGAGTAAAATGTTTGAATTCAATCAGAGAATGGTGGACCTAAACAAAGTTTCCAGCAGGGAACATTAAGTATGTTTGTTTGACCTTTGCAGAGTATTTGTTGTCAAAAAGAAAAATATGGGGGTAAGATAGAAATACAGAGTATTACCACACACTCAGAGGGAGTTTGCAGAGATCTGTGAGTTTCAGACAGGCTTGAAGGTCTTTGGGGAAGGTCATTTTTCCCCCGAGGACAGGTGAAAAGCACAGGCATGGGGAGGCTGATGTCAGACTGGGAAGGCCGACACGATTCCTAGAAGAGCCAGAGAAGAGGAGGGCTGGCCGGGGCAGCCACAGTGTTCGGGAGACTTGGAGATTGGCTGTTTGAGGCAGGAAATTAGAAAATACAGAATGGCTCTCTCTTGGCGTCTTGACTGGAGCACACATCAGAATCACCTGGTGGACGTGTAAAACAAACACATGCAAAATCCAGAGTTACTGAACCCTAATCTTGAAGAAAGCCCAGGATCGTAAGTGTCACTGTTTAAAAAGTCCTCCATGTGATTCTAATGCAATACCTGGTTAAGAAATACAGAAGAGGTCGATGAACTTAAATATTGTGTGAATCACATAATTGGGATGTTTTCTGGAGAGAGAGAGAGAAAGGTAATAATTAAAAATAATTCTGGAGGAATGCCTGGGTGGCTCGGTCGATTAGTGTCTGGCATTGGCTCACATCATGATTTTGTAGTTCATGGGTTCAAGTCCTGCATCAGGCTCTGTCCTGACAGCTCAGAACCTGGATCCTAATTGGATTCTATGTCTGAAACAGCCTCCAGGCTCGGAGCTGTCAGGACAGAGCCTGATGTGGGGCTCGAACTCGTAACAGCAAGGTCATAACTTAGGTTGAAGTTGGAAACTTAGCCACCCAGATACCCTAAAAGCCATGTTTTCTTGCATTGAGTGCTATGGGAATAGTAAAAACTGAAGTATTAGGGAATGTTTCCTGGAAGAGGTGTCATCTGAGGTGAAAACGTGTCTAGAACAAGATGTATCAACTCTAGCTTGGCTGCCTCTTTTGTAAATAAAGCTTTATTGAAACCAGAGCCATGTTTATTCATTTCTGTGTTGTCCGGCAATGTAGTACTTCGGCACTACAGCTCCGATTTAAATTGTGAAAGGAACCATATGACCCACAAAGCTTCCTGGTTCATTTTTTTAAAAAGTTGCTAACACCTGTTTTAGAACAAAGGGGAGAAGAAAAGCCATTCCAGAAAGTAGAGACAGTATGATATACAGTACTCTTTAAGGAGCCAAAAGGAAAAAATTAAGGCAAAGAAGGGAGTACTATGAAGCTGGCAAGGAAGCCAGGGATAAGATCATTGAAAACTGTGTACCTCATTTTAGGGAACTTGAACTTCCTCCAGTTCAGGGGAATCAATGAAGGATTTTAAGCAGAAGTGCTAGGATCAAACTGGAATTTTAGATATATTATTTCTGTTTGTTCAATAATAGAATCTAGATGTGAGGGGCAAAAGAAGGTAGGAAAGGAAACTTTTAGGAAACATTGTAGGAATAATTTATGCAAGAATTGATGAACCGATTAAAAGTTTGACCATAAACTTATAAATTGAATATTATGTAATTATGAGGTGTATCAGAAATATACTAAGGAAAGATAACTACAGATTGTTCAGTAAAAATAATCAAGCAAAGTGCATGCACAAATACAGAAAACATACCTGTTAGTATATACGTGGAGAAAATGGGAAGAATATACAGGAAACTGCTCAAAGTTTTTTTTATTTGTTTCTCCACCACCCCCCCGCCGCCCCTGTAGGAGTGGAATTACAGGAGAGAAGCACCTTAACTTTCATACATCTGTAGTCTTTGATTTCTTTTACAGAGTCTTTGAGTCAGATTTAAAAGGCTAACTTTTTATAGTGATTTATGAAGAGACAGAGGTTGAGAGCTCATACCATGACTAAGAACAGGAAAGGAAGGTAAGATGAATAAAAGGATAGAAATTTGGAAATGACTTAGGAAGTTAAACTTGCAAAATGTGCTAATATCGGAGGTGAAGAAGAGAATGGAAAATGTGCCTTGATTTCTGGTTGGGGTAACTTTGGTGAATATTGTGTCATTTATTTAATAAAAATTGAATGAGGGAACCTTTATTAATTGTTTATTATATGCAAGGTCTTGTGCCAACTGTACTTAAGGTATTTTTAGTACATTTAAACTGTGAACAAATGATGAAGGGATTTTTATTGTTCCCATTATATAGATGAGAAACTGAATCTCAGATTAAGTAGTTTATCCAAGGTGATGTCACCTGTGAGTAAGATAGCTAGGAGCTGAATAAGGAGGGTCTCAGGGATTCCAAAGCTGATGAGCACTCCTTCCCACAACGTTCTTTTCTAATTTTAGAGAGAGCATGAGCTGAGGAGAGGAGCAGAGGGAGGGGCTGGGGGAGAGAAAGAGAGAGAGAGAATCTTAAGCAGACTCCATGCTCAGGGAGGAGCCCAATGCAGAGCTCAGTCCCATGACTGGGAGATCATGACCTGAGTTGAAATCAAGTGTGGGACACTCAACTGATGAACCACCCAGGCACCCACTACCTTAAATGATTTTTTTAAAGCTTTTTATGGCCTTTTATTTTTAATTAGCTTATTTATTTTGAGAGAGAGTGTATATGCACATGCATGAACTGGGGAGGGGCAGGGAGGGAGAGAGAGAGAGAGAGAGAGAGAGAGAGAGAGAGAGAGAGAGAGAGAGAGAGAATCCCAAGCAGGCTCTGCACTGTCCTCTCAGACCCGATGAAGGGCTCAATCTCTGGAACCATGAGATCATGCGTGATCTCATGAGCCAAAATACAGAGTTGGACACTTAACAGACTGAGCCTCCCTGGCACCCCTTTAATGAATTTGTTAACATTATAGATGGACAGACAAAATCAGTTCAGAACATACTGAGTCATCACTATAAGACTTTGGATCTACCATGATAAGCTCTCAATAAATGAAACGAAGAAAAGGGACTGCAAAGCTATATTCTAACTGGTACTGCCGTTTGAGACTATGAGGATATGTGGCAACTGCAATCCCAGTGGTTATTTCTTAGTCTCTGACACATGATTGGCTGACCTTGCTTCAGAACTTGCTGTGACAGGCACGGTAAATAAATGTGAAAAACCAGTTAGCTGATGGCTCACGGAAACACATGAGGAAACGCAGAGGTTTATTTTCTCTGCCTTCTCAACATTTGTTTCCGTCTGTAAAAGGTTTGGTTGGATGTTCTTGGGGTGCGCTGTCCTGACTCACATGGCAGGGCCGACATGCAGGCCACCAGTCCGGTGTGTATCGTAGACTTTGGGGAAAATGAATTTTTTTCAGGTGTTCAATCTGAGCACCTGAAAAATGCGTATTTGACGAGTCTTTGGGACCTCTTCACGTGATGCCTATGATAGTGTCATTGTGTACCGGTCATACATTTTTTTCTTTTTAATGTTGGCCTCGCTGTGTAATAAAAGCTATCTCTAGTCTACCTAGCCAAAGCTTGAAATTGCGCTAGTGTCTGCTTTTGGACGGATTTAGTTTTTGCACATACCCTCAGACAATCTTGCACCAACAGGCCAGCCACATGAGACATATATCTGAACTCTCCTGTATTATGGAGTTTTTCTTGTTCTGAATGTCCTTGACATTACAGCTAGAGGAAATAAAGACTGGCATTCCAGATCTGTTTTCTAAAGTCTTTTAAGCTAAAATCACATGCAAGGATTGACTTTGCAGCTACTAATTTGATACCTTTTTGGTCTGTACAAAAATGTGTCGTACTGAAACAGCAAACCAGTGAGTGCTGCATTTTAGGCATTCAGTCTTATCCATAGTGAAGCACCACCCTGTGTATTCATCTATACTATTTAGTACATGACACACTGTTGTATGTACAATTTTGTGATCTTTAGTTCCCTTTGTATTCATTTTAAGCATCTAAATAAATTGCTGAAGTGTGCTTAATGTAAAAAGAGAGAGAGAGAGAGAAAGAGAGAGAGAAGCTCCAGATTGAATTTTGGAGAATGTTCACTGTTAATGGATTTTATTAATCCCTAAAGTTAAGAAAAATAATATTGAATATATCAAAGACTTTGTCCCTTACTCGTGTTTGGATACTAGATATCCTTGTGGATGCAGTAAATAATGCATATTAAAAAGAATTAGAATAGAACAAATTTGATGTTTTCTTTCATTTTGTTTTGTTTTCTTTTGGTATCAAAACTCACAGGCCTGATTTTGTTAGTTTAACTTCCTGAACATCTGTTGGGTACTCAGTAGAAGCAAAATACAGTGATGCTACATTTTTACCTACTTTAACTTTTTATGTGTCTAAAATTTCAGTAGGGCTAGGAAGGTGTAAGATTGTAAAGGTTCCGAATTTTCCAAACAGATCTGTGAGCTGATTCGAGTTCAGGAGACATCTAGAGCCCCTCACATGCCTCTGGTTTTTCATCAGATATGTTGTTTGAGGAATTCTTTCTTGGAGAAACTGTTCCTAGTTTTGCATAGGAGTGTTTGGGGTAAAGGGATGCTGGGCGGCCAGAGGAAATGCAGTGGGCCTTTGTGAAGGGGAGAATGACATGCCTCCCACGGAGAGGGAAGCAATTTCTCCCTGTGTCACTTACCCTGGCATTCAGCCACCAGAGGGGGCACGGACTGGAGTGAAATAAATTCTGCCAGCTGCCTAGCTGGCTTGTCCGCCCTTCAAAGGAGAACCATAGCCATCCTCCCTTGGAGGTGGGAACAGAGGTTCATTTCCCTCTTAATGAGCGACTAAGTAGCTGACTAGCAGCCATGGTGGTGTCGTCCCCGGTGAAAGCGAAGACAAGACCTTAAAAGCTTCTAAAAGGGGCGGGAGAAGGGGCGGCAAAAACAGACCTGAAACGTAATCATGGTTTTCCTTAGTGCCGTGTCCCATACACACTTTACTTTCTCAATTACTGCTGTCACTGATTTTTATCCAAAGATAGATCGGGGCTTTTGGAAAGAGAAATCAGGTTGTTGAGATTGACCATTCGACACAAAGTTTGTACATTGCATTAAAAAAATGTGTTTTTGACACCGTAAAATACATTCCCTCTATGCTCATTGTAATTCACTTTATAGTGACTTGCTTAATAGCATAACATATATCATTTATATTGCTATCCTTCATGCTTTTAAACTGTAATATCCTTTCCTCAATGACTACTTGTCAATTTCACTGATCTAGATTTGATTTCATAAATTAACTAGGCCAATTAAGTAGAGAGTTATCATTAGAATAAGAAGTGGAAGCAAATAAATATTAATCT
This sequence comes from Suricata suricatta, assembly GCF_006229205.1. Classification (NCBI taxonomy): domain Eukaryota; kingdom Metazoa; phylum Chordata; class Mammalia; order Carnivora; family Herpestidae; genus Suricata; species Suricata suricatta. The sequence goes on along the minus strand of NC_043708.1, from coordinate 61,156,511 downwards.
TCCATCCCCAAACGTCAGTATTCCAATACAACTTTGATCATACTTGAACACTACTTAATGGAAAAAATCCACCCCTCCGTTGTCAGTTCGGTATTACTCAATTTAAACATTTAGGAGTATTTTTTATTCATTTTCTCATTCTGAATCCATCTTCCTTTGGGGTGGTTACATTTTTATTCTGTTAATATAAGAGTGGGAAATGAGCAAATACCATAACTTGATTAGTTCAGAATTCTGATCTTGCCTATTTGCTTGACTTTTCCTTCTGGTCCCTTTGTCTGTGGGATGTTTATTTCAGAGATGTGGGAACCACATCATATAGAGAAGGAACAGTAGTTCGCCTACTGTACACTTCTGAGTATGACTCGGGTCATTTCGTCCCCCCTACAGACTTTTAGAAACCACATGGAGATGAAGTGCTTGACAGAGAATAACGTTTTAAAATGCAGCCTTTTTCAAACTGCTTCTTTTGAAAAGCTTAGAGTCAGAGATTTTTTTTCTTCATCTCTCATTTAAATGATTCTTCTTATATTAGTAGCACAAATCTTGCTTTGTCTTCCTTGGAGATAGAAAAGAGTTTGTCGGTAGTTTTTCTCATAAAAATACCCAAGTGCAATTATAAAATCACCCTGTAGACTTTTGTTTGCCTCTGCATTTATTAACATTAACTTCTTTCTCTTCTTTTTTCTAGATCCTCCTTACAACCTTTCATCTTTTGGGGAGGGCGGGGGAGGTCGCTCCTCTTGGAACCCTATTAATTTCTCCCTCCTCAATGATAGAAACTTTAGATTGCTGTGGCAAAGGCACATCTTCCCAGGTTGTCTGTGAAAACATCCCTTGAGGACATAATATGGAATCCGTGGGAAAAATCACCCGGGGATTCCCGTGTCTGTGGTAACTGTGCCCTCACCGGGCATCTGTAACCCTGAATAGGGGTGACTTAATCATGTGCCGCACACACAACACACAGCACGCACACGGTCACATCAATAGCTTATGGGACATTGGGGGCACCACGAGGAGGGGAAGACTGGATTGACATTGGCCTGCTTGTTCGGATTAAACATTTCGCCTCTAGAAGCTGGCAAATCAGACCCGCTTACTCTCTCCAAGTTCACTTACCCCTTGCAGCCCTTCAAGCCTCAGTAGTTTTACCATAGTAATAATTTTTCACTAAGAATTTTAAACAAGACTTTGCCATTGGACATCCTTTGAAATAGTTAGCTTTGCCTCGCTATTTTTTGTAACTCGCCAAATCACAAATAAAAGGGTCTGTGTCCTCTAATGCTTCTTCTTTGGTCATTATCTTGGAAAATATGCAGAGTCTGGTCCAAGTAGAGTGCTCCCCAAACCTTGCTGTTACTTTGAGAATAGTTTTAATGAGGCTTGCAGCTGAGCCAAGCTCTCCTGTTGGGTTATTATTTGGGCATGTGGAAGCCCCAGTGATTGATCTGTGTGGGGGAACTGGCAACACTCACATGCCCTCTGGGTAGAGGCAGAGCCTCCAGCAGGAAAAATTAGGGAAAGAGAAGAAAAGGAGAGGAAATGTTTATCACCCATCTCCTAGCATTTTATGGCAGTGTTACGGTGAACTGGGAGATGGATGTGTATATTCATGGATTTTGCACCACTTTAAGCACTAATAACATTAAATCAACCTTAATACTTCATGCCAAATGTGCTCTAAAAGAGGGAATAATGGGAATTTTTGTTGACTTTAGTAAAGCATCAAAAGTTAAACTGGAAACGCATAAAATGCTACAATGCAGAGGTCACAATTATGCTAATATCATGATAATGTAAAATATTAAGTCACCAAAATGACAGGATTTACAACCAGCTATCCTCAGTCCCCAGAAACCTTAGCGATAAGCTTATGGTAAACACAACAGCCTGTCCTCCCAAGGAGTCTGATTACAAATTTAAATATGTATATGATTAGAACTCTGCCAGTCTCCCACCCCTAGAGACAGATGAAGTAAAATTTGATTTATATCATACCTGAAATCTATTGTGTGGAGGGCACTCAGTTTTGCAGATCCGCTACCAGGTCTGATGAATTTTGTGTTTAGCAGGTTGCTGGTGAGAAAAACAGGGACTGCTGTTAACGATGGTGAATAGCCCTGTAATCTCATCCACCAAAACTGAGATGTTGATACAGAAGTCAAATATTTGAAAATGGAAGGCTGGCGACACTTCTGTTACTGTCTTTTTTTTCCTCTTTTTTTAAATATCTGGTTTTCATGCTGAGGTCCAGGGCTGAAAAGCTTTTACCCTGAGCCTTAATCTTATGGCCTTCAATTTACCTTTAGCTCTGTGGCCCTTCGATCACATTAAAGTCTCTCCTTTCATGGAGTTCTCGGGATGCACTAACTCTATCAGTGGTCATAGTTATCAAGCAGGGTAGAGCCCTCGCCGCTCTGCAGCTTTCCTAATTATTCTCAATTCTGGCCAAATAATCCTGACTTCTATTTGACGGAACAAAGGTCATTATAGCAATAAAAGGCAAAGGAAAATAATAAACATGCAATGAAAGCACACTGTTATTATAAACTGATGCTCTGTAGGAATTCTTTGTGCTGAGGTCCTCACTTCAGCTAATTTCATTAGACCCACTAAAGTCTATAAATCCATGTTCATAAGGAGTATGCTTTTCCTTTTCACTGTTAAATGTATGCACATTGCCTGAATTTGTTTGTGCTTCTCTCTTACTCCAGCAAAGGTAATGAACATATATGGTTTATAGCCTCCCCCCACACATATATAATTATTTTTAAATATACTACATATCATGTATATAAATACTGTATTATTAGTACTGTCATCACTAATTACTCTCTACAAGGAGAATAAGGACCAGCCTCATCCCCAAATGGTGAGGCTGTCAGCTAGCATAAAATGTAGTGCTCCCCTGGATGTTTAGCCAGGCCACCCCTTTACCCACCTGTCATTCCATCACATCATTAACGATAATGTTACCGATGACAATAAAATGAAACAAGTTGCCCCCAAAGGAATTCCTATTTGTGTGCTCCTAAGAAGAGCTCTAAAGCCATGTTTTTAAAGTGCAGTTTGCAGTCCCCAGAGGGTACAGCAAAGTTCTTATAGGAGTTGGCAGCGTCAAAAGAACACTGAAACTCTACAGGCACTTTTCCTCGGTCAATCCCTCCATCTTAGCAAGAGCCAATCAATATTTCTTGATCTCCAATTTTGTGCAAAACTCTGCTTGTGCTTAACCCTTCTGGCAATCCCCTTCCTTGCCAGTTCCCTCTTTCTGGGACAAAAGGAATGTGCTCTTTCTCTGAACAGGATGGAACTTTTGAACATATTCATTTGCTTCGATTCCTAAAACATGGGTCGGAGTCAGAGGGTTCTGTCACATATGCATGTATAGAGTATGAGAAAGATATTCCCACCACTTTCCACATTATATTTGTTTCTAAATAAATGGTATTGTTTTCCCTCTTCTCTCAGGAGGCTTGAGTTGGCTTTCTTCCCAAACCAACCTTTTGGATAATAAATTCCTTTTGAGAAGAAGCACGAAACCCTTTGGATGTTATAAATAGTATATGTGGTAGAAGAGAAAGGATAATGTAATCGTAACACAAAGCCTGAGAGAGGTCTCTGGGATAAAGTCGATCTTCTTTACTCAAAGTTAGTAACATATCACGTGTTTATATTAGAGGACATATTTTTAATGTTTATTTTTTTATTTATTTTTTATTTTTTATTATGTTTTTTCAATAATATTTTATTGTCGAATTGTTTTCCATACAACACCCAGTGCTCTTCCCCTTAAGTGCCCTCCACCATCTCCACCACCTCTCTTCCCCCCTCCCCCTTCCCCTTCAACCCTCAGTTCATTCTCAGCATTCAATAGTC
>NC_043708.1:61062796-61152529 GCF_006229205.1 Suricata suricatta | reverse complement strand
CCATCCACTTTCCTACAAATGGCCATATGTCATTCCCTCTCATTGCCATGTAGTACTCCATCGTGAATATATACCACATCTTCTTGATCCATTCGTCAGGTGATGGACATTTAGGCTCTTTCCATGTTTTGGCTGTTGTTGACATTGCTGCTATGAACATTGGGGTACATGTGCTCCTATGCATCAGCATTTCTGTCTCTCTTGGGTAAATCCCTAGCAGTGCTATTGCTGGGTCATAAGGGAGTTCTATGGATAGTTTTTTGAGGAACCTCCACACTGTTCTCCAGAGCGGCTGCACCAGTTTACATTGCCACCAACAGTGTAAGAGGGTGCCCATCTCTCCACACCCTCTCCAACATCTAGAGGACAGATTTTTAATGAGCATCGTCAGTTGTTCTCTGCCCATTTGCCGCTAGTACAGCCTGAGTGGATTTGGTGATATATAGGTTCTCATCTACAACTACAGCTCCAAAGGAGATTCAGAGGATTCTGTGATCTACTGCTTTTGTGGGGCTTTTGACAGTCCTCTTTAGTCAAATGATAGTCTGGGGGTTGTTCAGAAAAAGTAGACAATCTTGCTCCTCCGTGGAGTTCCTTGAGAACTCCATGGCAGTTAACTTATTTCCATTCTCTTTCACCTTCTCTCCCTCTTGCCTTCTCTACTACCATTTTCTCTCCCTGCTTCCCTCTCCCTGCTTTTCCTCCTCCTTTCTCTCAACTGTCCCTACACACATCCAAATGAACACCTTAAAAAAATTCACTTCTCAGGGCTCCTGGGTGGTTCAGTCCATTAAGTGTCTGACTTGATTGAGGGCCAGGTCATGATCTCGCAGTTTGTGAGTTCAAGCCCCATGTCGGGCTCTGCACTGACACCATGGAGCCTCTCTCTCTCTCTCTCTCTCTCTCTCTCTCTCTGCTCCTCACTCATGTGCTCTCTCTCTCTCTCTCTCAAAATGAATAAATAAACATAAAAAATTTACTTTTCAGGATAACCTATTATCTTCCCCACCACTACCCTCTTTCCCTCAAGTTTTGTGCTGTTTTGGGATGGCATTTTACAACTCTGAAGACCTAAACTCACTCTGGCATTCCAGCTGTGGGGACTGGCTCGTCAGTAAATGTCACAGAGGTGTCAGCCCTTCCATCATAACTGCAGTTTGTTTCTCTGCATTCACACTGATGCTTCTACCAGGCAAGAATCAAAATGGGCATATTTCCAGATCTTAATTACATCAGGCATAAGGATGAGCAACAGCATTTTTCTTTGGGGGAAAGGAGGGGAGGAGGGAGAAAGAGGGGGGAGAGTAATGCTGAATTTGGCCATCTAGGGCCTCATGTGTCCCCGTTTATCAAGAGATAATAGGATTAAGCTAAGCTATGGGACTTCTCTGGCTAATGCTGCCTTCAGCAGGGGTCTAATAAGGATAGATATAATTGGGTAAATGACGAATAAGAATGAAAAAGTACAGAGTATAAGCACAATGCTTAGGAATAAATAATGACAAATTGGATTTTGTCCAATCTCTGCAGACTTGGTTAGAATCTGGCATCCGACACTGAATTATAAGGGGCAACATCTATCTCTCTTCTTGCCTAACTTGTCTCTGTTCATTGCAAATATCAGAAAGTATCCTCTCAAGTTTAACCGGGGTCTGTCAGTGCTGCTCATTTGAAATCAAGTAGGAAGTGTTAAGGAACGTTCAAATAGGGTTAAAGAAACAGAGTAAATTAAGTGCCTAAAAACAAATGTGACACAAATTAGAGTTTGTTTCTTTGACCCTTATCCATTTATGGAATTTACCCCATTAGCAGCTAGAAATTTATTTTCACTTTCTTCACCTCTCTAAGAGGAAAGCAAACATATAACATAGCCCCAAAGGAGTAATTAATTAGATCATTTGCTGACATGGATTTGAATAGTTTATTTAAATACAATTCTGTTATTTATTTATTTTACAACATTATGCAGAAGGTTGAAACTCCTGTTCTAATTTGCACCTAGCAAGGATCTCTGAAAAAATATCACAGTGAAGGAAATAAACAAAGAGCCAGTGATCAAAGGGCCACATTCAGAAATGCATAAAAGAATTTCACCAGGATGAGTGTTTCAGTGATTAAAAAATAAGGGATTGGTTGAGTTGGGGGGTGGAGGGGAGATAACAAGACTGTTTGTTTTGTATTCCCGTGGGCATACTTTAACAAATATAATGAGTTCATTGATAAGCTGCTCTATAAAATGGTAAGGGAAATTTTAAAAGTAAAAGATGCCAATGTAGGTAAGAACTGTATAATGAATATGCAGATTATCACAACAAAATGAAGACTGCTTTTGAAAATAGACAGTGAAAAATTCATGAACTCAGAAGCCAGTTTAAAAAAAAAACTGTGCAACCTTACAAGTAAAAGTTGTAAATTTTTCCCAGAAAAATGAAAGCTTCTCCCAGTTTAATTTCAAAAGCTGGGAGTGAAAGTAGGAAATTAGTTCACCAAAGATGAATATTGAGTCTATTCTTAAATTAGGTAAAGTTTGGGGGCGTGGGGGTGAAACATGAGATGTTAGAACATTCACATTGGGTCTTTTTAGATAAGTAAATGGCCTTATGAATACTTGTGGGTATGATTTAAATGTTTTCATTCAGGGGGCATTTAGGGGGATCCCTGACTCCACCATTATATATGCACCTTTATTCCGCGAGCCTATGGGGTTATAATACTCTGGTCACTTGAGGATAGAACTCAGAAGAATTCCTTCTTGGTGCTGTTATCCCATAGAGAATTCAAAGATGAGCACAATTGAAGAACAATGGAAATATTGAGATGGCATTTCAGAAAGGGAGTGGATAGTAAATACACTCTCAAAGTCATAATTTTAAGAGATCTGAGGCACAGACAACGTTTCACCTGCACCTCCCCTGGAAGCCTCCCTTCCCTTCTCTCGGTCTTGCCTCAACTTCCTCATCGACGTGTCTCTCTCCCTGCCCCCTTTGGTCCCTCCAGATCACTTGTCACTCATGCCTCCCACGCTACCTTTCCCCTTTACTCTCTCCACTTTGACTCAGCTGTTGGTCTTCCCTCCTGTTTCTGTTTTTCTCTACTCAGTTGGAACTAAAGAATGGTTCTGGTATTAGTTGAAAAGTTTTACATATGACAATTATGTAACAAGATTAAAACATTTTCATAAATATGCATATTTTAAAAGAAGGTGGTCAGACATTTTTTGTTTCTTAAGGAAAACAATCACGGCTAGGTGAAAATACTTGTTTTGTGATCCAGTTGTGGAAGGCAAAGGAGGGTCTGAGACAGAGAAATTTGCCCTGTAAGGGTATTTGTTGACTAGGTGGTCTTGTTTTTATATTTTAATGATAAAAAAGCTGCTGGATAAATGACCAATTTGGGGTAAAATAGGATATTAAACTATGCAAATTGTATGAGGCTTCAGTATCATTTAGAATCAAGTAAAGAGGGATGCCTGGGTGACTCAGTTGGTTGAATATTGGACTCTTGGTTTTGGCTTGGGCCATAATCTCGTGGTTTCATGGGTTTGAACCCTGCATTGGGCTCTATTCTGACAGTGTAGAGCCTGCTTGGGATTCTGTCTTTCTCCTTCTCTCTCCACCCCTTCCCTGCTCACGCTGTCTCTGTCTCTCTCAAAAATAAATAAATTTCAAAAAGAAAAGAAACAAGTGAACAGAAAAATGACTGCATCATTTCATGCGTCATCTAGTAGGTGTTCTGGTTGAGGCTCCTGCAGGATGGTTTGGGCCACTTGGAACCCAAGTCATTGTTGTTGTTCTTATCTTCACCTGTGAGTTCGGTTTGGTTTGGTTTGGACAGAAACCCAAGGGTAATATTTAACCACAACTCTACATTTAGAGTTACTACCTATATCATCTTGAGCCAAAGAACCACCAAATTCAGCTGACCTTTCCCACAACGTAGTAATTGAACAAGGATCTGGGTTTCATCCAGTTCCAATGGTGAAGTCAGTAAGACTCACACCAGCACATAGAATGCCCTCCACACAGCAGACACTTAACTTAATGGTAAATGATGAGGGATCATGGCATCGTGTGAACATGCATGCCACAGGGCCTTAAGTAGCTTCTACAGGATTATGAAACTGCTGGTGGGAACTGGTTGTCACCTCACATGCTTCCCTGTCACCAAGCCACCAAATGAACCAAGTGCCTCTCTTGAACAGCTTTCCCCCATGTGAAAATGTTCCTTATCTTCATCAACAGTCAGCTGTGACTGACCTTCACCTACATGGTAACAGCTTTCTGCATATTCCTGCCAGAAAGGCCCTTCTCCTATGCCTGCCCCCAATAGTTAGCCCTTTAAAAAAGTTTCATGTCTCTATAGGTTTATACATTTTTCCAAATTCCATGACAGAATTCTATGGTATGTGTTCATCCAGAAAACATATATTAAATGCCTACAGTATGCCAGGTACTATTTCTCATGACTAGAGGTGCAGGGGTGAACACAACAAATAAGTCTGCCTTAATGGTGCTTACATTTTGGTAACGGGTGTTAGACATCAAATTAAATAAGGGGAGGGGCGCCTGGGTGTCTTGAATGGTTAAGCGTCCAGCTCTTGATTTTGGCTCAGGTCATGATCTCACAGTTTGTAAGTTTGAGCCCAATGTTGGGCCCTGTGCTTGGGATTCTCTCTCTCCCACTCTCTCTGCCCCTCCCCTAGTCTGTCTCTGTCTCTCTCTGTCTCTCTCTGTCTCTCTCTGTCTCTCTCTCTCTCAAAAATTAATAAGAGGATCACATGGTACATTGGGCAGCAATAAATTTTGTGGAGAAAAAGAAAGCAAGGAGGGAATATGGGGAACGTGGATGGCAAGGTCACAGTTATTGTGATGAAGGTGAGGAAAACTGAGTAAGTGGTTCATAAGCAGTGGGGAGCAGCAGTGGGGGGCATCACCATCTATTCCCAGAGACTAGATTAGTGTCTGGCCCACACTTAGTAGTCTCCAAATATTTGGTAAATGAATGGCAATCTATATTTGCCTGGTCCTTTCTCTTCCTTTGGAACATTACCTCATGAAAGGGAGGAGATACTGATTCTCTTCTTCCCATAGTGTGTTTTACAGAACTTGACTGACGGGAAACATTAGGTGGTGGTCAAACACCTGACCTAAAGATAAAGATAACCAATAAGGCGGGGCAAGAATGATAACACAGGCCCAGGGGCTCCTCACATAAATACTTTTATAAAAATTAATTCCATTCATTTATGTATATATGTGGAGAGATGGGTAATACTTAGGGGATTTGGATTTCAAAGCCATCACCCAGATCATTTTCACCTCTTCCCTAGGTTAAACTACCTGGTCAGGAAGCCATTGTTAGTGGAAGGGGACACCATTGTAAAATAGTTTAGACGGATGAAAAGAGCCTACTCCAGAGATCTTTACTGACCTGCCATCCTAACATATGGCTGTAATTGAAAGAAATGACTGTAGTCCAGGACTGTTACACTGTAGAGCAGAACACATCAAGACAAGAGAGCTTTTACCCACATTGGACCATTCACGGACTTCATTTCGTTGATGCCCTGATGGGACACAGGGAGGAAAAAAACTCAGTTCACCTGGAGTTTGCATCATGTTTATTGAGAGGAGAGAACTGTTTAATATAAGGCTGAAAATTCCGCTTTCAGTAAACAGAACTCATTTATTTATGGGGTTAGTAAATAGTTCTGTTGGAGAGGCAAATAATTATAAATGTGAAACTAGAAAATAAAATCTAGAGATTCAAGCCAGTTCTCTTATGGATAGACAGCTTTACCTTACTGGGTTGGTAATAAGAATCTCTTAGGATTCCTCATGTGCTTAGCCTCATCTTTGTATAAAATTCTGCAGCATTCCAAATTATCACCAAGAATCCATCTTCCTGAAGATGAGACACCAGGAGCAACGGAGATTGGCTAAACAGGAGATGTTTTGAATGAAATGCATAGTTTAATCACATTCTACTTTCAGAAAACTACTTCATTTAAGTCGGTGCTTGCCTGGGGTAATAATTTATGCTCCACACTTGAGTAATCACCAGGAAGATTGCTCAGAACCCATCCCATCACAAACATAGCCACTGATATTCATGGCCTAAAGTAAACTTGTGAAAACTTTGGAACTACATAATCTCAGCAAAATTCAGACCTCTGGATTTGTCCGTCTCCCCCTACCATTTTCAGATACAGTAATTTCATTTTTTGTGCTTTATATTCACATTTGGAAGTGAAGTTTTTCTTCTTTTCTCCTAATGAACAACATTTTAAAGGTAGTACTTGTGAACATTAAAAATGCTCCATTTTCTAAATTTGTTTTTCACATGAAACTTGAAATCTATGAAAGGTCGAGAAAGATCATTTCTTTGTCAGTTTGAATTTTCTCTCACAACATCCTCAGTGTTGGCTCTCTCCATATTAGAATGTATCTTAATCCATGAAGCATACTTGGATATGTGTTTGTTCTCAACTCCTTTCTCTGCCCCCAAGGAGGGGCACGTATGCGCATTCAGGTTGCATACTGAACCTAAGGAGTCATAGTGGATGAGGGCTGGTGGCAGCCTGTGTGTCCTGTGTTCTCACCCTTTATAAGCAGGGCAGAGTGTCAGGCAGTACGCTGTTATAGGCAGATGGAACAGAGGCCTCATCTGGACTCTGGAAAGCAGCCCCAAGCAGAGCAACCAGGCCTCACTGTGGGGTTCTCCAAGTCATAGAACATATAACAGTGTTAAAATCTTTTATTTGAAGGAAGAACATATCTTTCTAATTCAAAGGCAGTATGCAGACTGACTGCTGCTCTGGAGTAGATGCAAATCATGGAGGAAAATAGAAGGTTGAATGGTTGCCCACTGTCCACAAATTCTTGCTTGGGAAACTGTCCCTTCTTTGCAGGATCCTTCAGCTTTCTCTCAGTTCTTCCTCACCTAACCTCACCTGAAGGGTGCCTTCCTCTCTTAGTTACCACCATGCTACCACAAAGCCTTGCAGAAAGTACTGTTACTAAATGACCACGGAAGCAAACCCTGTGTTGTCAAACAGGTGGTGCCATCACTTACGTAAGCAAAGGCAGTTCTGGGGTAACAGCAGGGAGACTGAATTTGGTTAAGACATGAGGCCCTCGATTCCCTGAATCTCACTGAGCTGCAATGCCCGTTCTATAATACAAAGGGAAAATAATTGTCTCTCACGTTTTCCATTCTGAAACTCAAGTAGTCTTGCTTGACTAGACATTTTAAGTGGACTAGTCAACTCGGTAAGAGTACATTCTTGTGACTCACACGCCTGTGTCCCAGCATGCTCAGGAGCCCGGCAGATTTTCAGCAGACATGACTCCTACACCGATAGGCCACTAGATTCTCACTTTTACAGTATAATTTTTCTTCACCTAACCTTTAAACTTTCAAGGTATTAGTTACCTCATCAATCCAGGCCAAACTCAGACATTTCACTAAGAGGAATAGAGACAAAAAATATCACTTTCCTGATACTGCTCAGCAATTTTCAAGCTACTTTGGCCTCCTATTGGGAGGCTTCATGCTTGGTTTGTTTATGCTCTCAGATGAATCCTCAGTGTGCTTTGAGGTGTTTATTCCAGTGGTTAAATTTGAAGAGGTGAAGAAAAGTCAAACTCTCCCCAATATTACCAAGGAGGAGTCTAAAATAATTGGTACACATTGAAAAATTTCTTACATCTGAGGAAGGAGGAGAAGGTTTTATTTGTTCATTACAGCAGAGTTTTCTAGAATTTTGGGCCAAGGAAACTAAAGAATAAATTTACCCCCAAATGTAAGGGTGCTGATTTTTTTTCTTAGCATGCATAATGTATATTATGTTTTAATATAATTGCCCACTTAAATTTTTGTTTCATATTTCTTCATTCCCTTAACCAAGTCTCAGACATAATAGTTAAAATTAGTGGATCATCTTTCTGAAATTATACATTTTAATTATGATTATTTGATAAGCATTTCAGACATACTCACTCATATATCACATAAAATCAGAAATAAGTATGTATATCAATAGCAGTTTAATCCCAAATGGAGGCTTTATTTAAACTATCAAGGACTTGATTACAGGAGCTTCGAGATTAGAAATGAGATTTACAAGTGGCTAGAGGGAAATATTTAAATATCTTTGCTAGAGCAAATTATCGTCATTTTTTAAAAGACATAAAATATGAGCAAACTGAGAATTTCACCTAAGATATCCTACTACTGAATTATACTTTTTTGTCATCACCTCTTTACCTGTTTAGAAAACAGCTTGACCAGAATCAAGGAACATCTATTTTGCATTTTACAGCTAGTAAAGTAAACCTTTTATGGAAAACATGAGCGCCAAATAATTTCCTGTTTGAAGTTCCACGTTAAACTTGGGTGCGAGGACTTGTACTAAAAAAAAAAAAATGAAGAAGAAGTTTAGTTTCTAAATATCTATAGCTTCATAACAAAGCTTCTGAGTTAACCATACAGTTTTGAAGAATAATCTCTAATACAGCGGCATTTATCTTTCATATTTAATTATGTCTGCATAATCTGTTCCTACTGCCACTCTGATAGCATTTCCCACAAATCAGGCTGTGTCCTCACACTGCCCAGCATGCTCCTCAGTCACTCGAGGTCTTTGTACTTGCTGTTTCTACTTTGTAGAATTCCCTTTTCTGGAAAGCTGTATATCTAATACTCTTACTTTGTACAGGTCTCTGTTCAAATGTCCTATCATCAAAGGTCTTTCCTCTTTACCCCCAAACAAAAGAGTATCCCATATTCCCAGAATTTCCCATCACCTTTTTGCTACTTTGTTTTCCATAGCATTTATTGGCAGGTGACAGATTATATAATTATTTGGCCTTTTATGTTTGTTAATTGTCCGTATCTCTCTCTCCAACTAGAGCTGAGGCTTACTTATTCTCCTGTATTATATCTCCCGGGTCTGCAAGTATATGTTTGTTGAGTGAATGGATTTAGTTCTAAACATTTATATTTACTAAGCATTCACTATATGTAAGACCTTGTTAAATGGTACAAGAGTTATGAAGCAGAGTTTTTCAGGTTACCTAGGAGAAAGAACAATAATTCAAACACAAAGGAAAACAAGAAAAATAGCATAAGAAGGGTCTGATCAAGGTGCCATGTGTATCAGAGAAGAGAGAAAGTGGATTTGGTTTAGGTGGCCACTAAAGAAAGAAGGCAGTGCTCCCAGAGGAAACTCGACAGCTGTGCAAGAAGAGCTTTGGCTGGCTCAGGTAGCAAAGAAGGATATTTCAGGGCTGAACAAATTTGAGCCAAACGGAGAAATCAGAATGTTTTGTCTAGGAAGTAACATTTGAGTGAGGCTTGGTCTGTGTGTGGGGTAGCAGTTAGAGGGTGGTGACAAAGAGCCTGAGACTTTCTTGTGTAGCGCCCCCTGTGAGTTTGGAGAGTGAAAAATTAATGTGCAATGAGGAGGCAGTGGATATCCCTGAGAAGAGATATGGTAAGAGCTGGGCTTCCAGAAAATGAACCTGACAGTCATGTTGTGGTGGATCAGAGGAGAAACAATAAAGCCCAATGAAGAGTGGTTGCTATTTCTGAGAGCAGAGAGGCTGTGGCTTGGAAGGGAGGAGGTGGAAATAGCCACATGAACTTGGAAAAGTAAGGGGTGGGAGGGAGTTCAGAAGGAAGTGATGGCTTCCAGCCATGGAGTTGCGTTGCTATTATTACTTTCTTGCAAGTATTATCTTAAAGGAAAGTAAGAAGGAAGTCCTCATTTGGAGTGTGAGATGGTCCATTTATGTAGGGATGGTGAAATGAAGATACCCCAGGCTCTCTGGAAGATGGGGCTAGCAAGGCATTTTGAACTGTGAGACAGGGAGACAGGCCCTGAAGAGAGGGTAGAACCTAAAGGTGGTTGTCAAGTACATGGAGGAGACTGTTAGATAGGGCATCCAGGGGGCTGCCATAGCTAACAAAAAAACAGCAGAGGAGCCAAGTAGACCACTAGAGAGGAAGGCGTAGAGGCGAAAAGAGAAGATCTCCAGAGACATAGACAGGGGTCAAGAAGGGAACTGAAGAGAAGAAACCTTAACATGGACAGAGAAGGTATGAATGGTCAAGAGACTCAGTGCTGCCAAGATGGTGAAAAAGATGAAAATCAAGAAATCTCAGTATTTAAATTTAATTTCATTGGTCACCAGTTGTAGAACAGTCGGTATCTAGAATGGTGGGAGGCATTTAAGGAGAAAATAGATGAAAGCGAGCAGAAATATGAAATACAGGTCATTTTTTCATGAAATGTTTAAAGAACAGAAAAATAAAATGGCACTAGAACAGAAAATATAGTATCTTTTGATTAGATTTGAGAAGCATATCTATGACTAGATCCAAAACAATCAGTTATCTGTTACGAAAAAAACCCTTCCATTTTATTTGGCCAATGATCTTTGGAACATGTTAGGATGAGGATTGTACCTGCCTTTGAAAGGTGAAAGCCAGGATGATAGGCAGGGTAAAATGATAGACATACTCATCCATTCACTCGGCGTGCCATGTCCTGTGTCTGCTGCATGCCAGGCACTGTGCTAACTGGCGGCGCTTCCGTGACAAACAAGAAACTGTGTCTGCCCTGACGGGGCTTACATTGTAGGAAAACGAAATAACACATACACCTGTGTGTGGACACAGGCACACAACAAAGCGATGTGCCAGGGCTAGGAAGGTAAGAAGGGGCTGAAATAGGCGCTGGAAAGGGAAACTTCTCTAGATAAGGTGATCCCCTCTGCAGAAATGATATTTATGTAGAGAACTGAAGTGTAAGAAGGCACAGAAAACACCAGGGTAGGGAAAGTGGATTGTAAGAGAGAAAACAGCATTAAAAGTAGCCTCAAGGTAAAGAGATCTGTGAAGACTGGGGAAATGGAAGGGAAATGAGCATGACTATAGCCTAGTGGACAAGCAAGGCGGTGGCCCAAGATACATTTAGAGAAGAAGGTGAATCATGAAGGGCCTTCCTGGGTCAATGTCTTTGGGTTTTATGTTAAGTAAATGGAGAGCCCTGAGTGTGTTCTAAAGTAGGGCAGTGGCATCCAGTTTATGTTTTAGGAAGATCATTTTTTTGTCTACAATGAGAGCTGGTTAGAGAGGAGGAAAGGGCAAGGGCAGTACAAAGAGAGGGGTCAGGAAGCTCTTGTAGGCACCCCCAAGACAGGGAATGGTGTGCTGAACTAGGGTAGGGCAGTGGAAATAGGAAAAAGAGAAATGGTTCAAGATGAACTTGACAAGTATGATTAATACAAGTTTTTGGACATTTGCCTATTTGGGGGGGGCGGCGGTAAGAGAGGAGAGCTGAAGCTGGCTCCTATCCTTGAATGACTGAGAAAACAGTGGTCCCATTCACTATGTGGGGAAGGAGGAGAAGGAGGGCAGCTCCTTCTCTTTTTCCCCCAGCTTTGCAGTTTCCTCCAGCTTTGTAGTTACAGAGGTCCCAAAGGGCATGTGACAGCCATTTGAGTGAGAGTTTGGTCTGCCTCCTTACAAAACTAAACATACCCTTACCATACAATCCAAACATCGCACTCATTGGTATTTACCCAAATGAAATGAAAGTTTATGTTCACACAGAAACCTGCCCAGGGATGTTTATTCATAATTGCCAAATCTTAGAAGCAACCAAGTTGACCTTCAGTAGGTGAACGGATAAATAAGCTGTGGTACATCCAGACAATAGAATATTATTTAGGACTAAAAAGAAATGAGCTTTTGAGCTATAAAAAGACATGGAGGAGTCTTGAATGCATATTATTAAATGAAAGAAGCCAACCTGAGAAGGCTACATTGCTGTATGATTCCAACTCTATGACATTCTAGAAAAAAACAAAAATGTAGAGGCAATAAAAATATCAGTGGTGCCAGTGGTGGGAGTAAAGAAAGATGTATAAGTGAAACATAGTGGAAATAATCCACATGGTACTATAATGGGAGATACAAGCCATTCTACAGTTGTCCAAACCTATCCAACATACAACAGCGGGAGTGAGGCCTGAGGTAAGCGATGGGCTTTGGGTGATGATGGTGGTGGTGTATCAGCTATAACAAATACACCACTCTGGTGAGGGATATTGATGACAGGAGACGCTACACACATTTGGGGATAGGGTACATATGGGAAATGCCCATCCTTTCAATTTTTGGGGAAACTAAAATTGTTCTAAAAATAAAGTCTATTTTAGGGACACCTGGGTGGCTCAGTCAGTAAAGTGGCCAACTTCCGTTCAGGTCATGATCTCACAGTTCATGAGTCCCACATCAGACCCTGTGCGGACAGCTCAGAGCCTGGAGCCTGCTTCAGATTCTATGTCTCCCTCTCTCTCTGCCCCTTCCCAGTTCACACTCTGTCTCTGCATCTCTCAAAAATAAATAAACGTTTAAAAAAATAAATAAAAATAAAGTCTCTTTTTAAAAAGGGCCTTTTGGAATATGTTAAGTCTGAGAGGACTTAAGACATCCAAATGAAG
Organism: Suricata suricatta; assembly: GCF_006229205.1. Taxonomy (NCBI): domain Eukaryota; kingdom Metazoa; phylum Chordata; class Mammalia; order Carnivora; family Herpestidae; genus Suricata; species Suricata suricatta. The sequence continues at coordinate 61,140,017 of NC_043708.1, read as the reverse complement.
ATGTCAGAAAGGCACTGAAATATTTTAGTCTGGAGATTAGAGGAACATTGTGGCCTGGAGAGATATATTTAAGAGAGGCTGATGTCAATAGCAGAGTCAAAACCATGGAGATGGATGGGATTACTCAAGAGAAATGAATGGAGGCATGGGACTGGGTCATGGTGTACACCAATACTAGAGGCCACGGAGGGAAGGATTTGGGTGGAACATGAGCAGGGATTACAATATGGGGAAATCCAGCACAAGGGTGATGATATAGATCTTTTTTTTTTAATTTTTAAAGTAATATTTATTCTTGAGGGAGAGAGAGACAGAGCACAAGTGGAGCAGGGTAGAGAGAGAGGGGAGACACAGAATTTGAAGCAGGCTCCAGGCTCTGAACTATCAGCACAGACTGTGACACAGTGCCCGAACCCACAAACCATGGGATCATGACCTGAGCTGAGACATCAGACACTTAACCAACTGAGCCTCCCAAGGTGCCCCGGAATACTGTAGATCCCTTATGCACAATTCAGAGTTTCTTGCTCTAAATCCCATCCATCATTTGCTTCATTACACAAATATACCTAAGATGTAAAGTATATGACTATATCTTAAACTTTGTTCATGCCTGCCATCACTCATTTGAGCTTTTAGATTAACAGTGCCTATTGTGTGGCTTGGAGTATTATTGGATCACAGCCACTAGAAAACCTCAGTAGAGTGACCAATCCCCAGATGGTCATTCTTTTTCTCTCATCACACCCTCTCATTCCCCACCAAATCACACACTGCCTGAAAGTCTCCATTTCCACGCACATTGTAGACCTGACATGAAGACGCTTACACTGGTGCCTCTGGATGAGTCTCAGAGGGAGGCTGTTCAGTTCCTAGCAAATTCCTCAAAATCTGGCTTTAGGGACTGAGACAACTCAAAATGAACACATACATCAGGTAAGGGATATTGATTTGTCAGATACATGAAAAAATATAGATGACATTTTCTTGAATGGGGTCATCGCATTTCTAGAATTGCCTCAGGACTTTATGGGGTCTTAGTAAACAGTGATTTTAGTCCTATAGGTGGGAATATTTGTTCCCTTTTTTTCCCTGTAAGTTGGATGTCACCCTGGGCTGGAAAGCCAAGTGGAGAGCTTCCCTGCTGTCTCTCTGGCACAGTTGTAGGTGTGCCTGGAGCTGGCAGAACTGGAGGAATGTGTTTGGTTTTAGTTTACATTCTCACCCGTTGGTACTATATGTGTTGGAGAAGTGCTTTCCATATTGAGACTCCGTATGAAAGTGTAAAACACCAGCATGTGCAGTAAGTGAGAATATGGGCAGTGATTTTGCTTGTTCTTTCAAAAGATGCTCATATTACAAAGCAGGCAAGCTAAAAATTGCACCCATTCTGCCTGATCACTACAGTAATAAGCCCTTAATCTGCTTTGAAGGTGATGGTATAACTGCTAAATGTGCCTTTCAATAGCCTTGTGATATTTAGTGTCAAAGAGAGTTTTTGTGTAATTGTCATATAACAGTATGTTATTTTTAGGTATACAAAATAATGATTCGATGCTTGTATACACTACAAAATGATCACAGTAAGTCTGTTTACTGTCATCATACACAGTTACAATTATTTTTTCTTATGATAAGAAACTTTCAGGATTTGTTCCATTGGCAACTTTCAAGTATACACTACAATATTATTGACTGAAGTCTCCATGCTATATATTATATCCCCATGAGTTATTTATTTTATAATTGAAAGTTTATACTTCTTGGTGCCCTTCACATGTTTCTCCCAACCCCTCACTTCGTTTTCTTTAGCAATCACCACTCTGCTCTCTGTTATTTATAAGTTATGTTTGATGTTATTTGTTCATTTGGGTTTTTTTTTTATAGTTTGTTTATTTTTGAGATAGAGAGAGACAGAGCATGAGTGGGAGAGGGGCAGAGAGACACAGAATCCAAAACCGGCTCCAGGCTCTGAAGTAGCTGTCAACACATAGCCCAACACGGGGCTTGAACCCATGAGCCATGAGATCATGACCTGAGCTGAAGTTGGCTGCTTAACCAACTGAGCCACCCAGGTGCCCCTCATTTGTTTTGTTTCTTAGATTCCACATGTAAGTGTATTTCACTTAACATGATGTCCTTAAGCTGGTCCATTCATGTTGTTGTAAATCATAAGATTTCCTTCATTTTTATGGCTAAGAGTATTCTGTGTGTGTGTGTGTGTGTGTGTGTGTGAGACATCTTTTTTACCCATTCATCCATTAGGTTGTTTCCATATCTTGGCTTTTGTAAATGATGCTGCAATGAACTTAGGGGTGCATATATTTTTTTTAAATTAGTGTTTTCATTTTCTTTGGGTAAATACCTATTAGTGGAGTTGCCGGATCATATGGTAGCTCTATTTTTAATTTTTTGAGGTGCCTCCATACTGTTTTCCACAGTAGCTATATCAATTTACATTCCCACCAACAATACACAAGGGTTCTCTTTTCTCTACATCCTGGCTTACACTTGTAATTTCTTGTCTCACTGATAATAGTCATTCTAACGGATGCTGAGATGATACCTCATTATGATTTTGATTTGCATTCCTCTGATGATTAGTGATGTTAAACATCTTTCAATGTGTCTGCTGGCCATCTGTCTGTCCTCTTTGAAAAATGTCTGCTCAAATCCCCAGCCCATTTTTTAATCAGAATTTTTTGGGGTTTGTGATTGTTTTGCTACTGATTTGGGTAAGTTCTTTACATGTTTTGGATATTAATATATCATATGTGTGATTGAAAAATATTTTCTTTCATTTAATAGGTTGCCTTTTTGTTTTATTGATGGTTTGCTCTGTGTGAAGAAGCCTTTTAGCTTGATGCAGTCCCATTGGTTTTGGTTTTGTTGCCTTTGCTTTTGGACTTAGATCTAAAAAATCACTGCCAACACTGATAATAAGGAGCTTATCACCTATATTTTCTTCATAGACTTTTACAGTTTTGGTCTTATATTCAGTTCTCAAATCCATTTTGAGTTCATTTTTGTGTATGTGTAACATAGTAGTCTAGTTTCATTCTTTAGCATGTGCCTGGTCAGCCTTCCCAGCACCATTTACTGACCAAAATTTCTGCTTCCCTTCTCCTAATTTAATTAGCCATATAGGCTTACGTTTATGCCTGGGATCTCTTCTTTTCCAATGGATTTTGTGTCTGTGTTTATGCCGATACCATACAGTTTTGATTACTGTGGCTTTGTAAAATAGTTTGAAATCAGAGAGTGTGATGCCTCTGCTTTATTTTTTTTTTCTCAAGATTGCTTTGACCATTGGGGTCTTGTGTGATTCCATACACATTTTAAAATTGTTATTTATTTGCTAATTTTATATTTTAACCCTTATAGTAGCCTTTACAAGTGATTAATCCACTACCTTTACATATATTTACCTTTACAGATGAGATTTATACTTGTGTATCTTTTTTTTGTACTAGTTAATACCCTTCCTATTCAACTTAAAGTTCTTTAACATATCTTATAAGGCCAGTTTAGTGGTGATGCTTTAACTTTTAGTTGTCTGGAAAACTCATTATTTCTCCTTTGATATGGAATTATAAACCTTTCCAGGTAGAGTATTCTTAGTTGGATGTTTTTCACTTTCAGCACTTTGAATATATCATGCCATCTCCTTCTGACCTACAAAGTTTCTGCTGCAAAATCTGTGAAAAGTCTTATGGGGACTCACTTGTACATAAATTATTTTTCTCTTGCTTTTAGAATTCTTTAACTTTTGGCATTTTCATTATAGTGTGTCTTGGTGTGGATTTCTTTGGGTTCATCTTATTTGAATCTCTATGGGTTTCTTGAGTCTAGATGTCTGTTTCAGTCCCCAGATTAGAGACATTTTTGGCCATTATTTCAAGTAAGTTTTCTGCCTCTCTCTGTCTCAGACCCTTATAACATGAATGCATTTATTCCACTCAGTGTTGTCTGACTAGTCCCTTAAGCTATCTTCATTTTCTCCTCCTTTTTTTTAATTCTTGTGCTCTGTTTAGATGAGTTCACTCTCCTGTCTTCAAGCTCAGTAATCTTTTCTTCTGCTTCTGATACTGAGCCCCTGTATGTAGTTTTTAATTCAGTCATTGTATTCTTTAACTCTGTGACTTCTTTTTGGTATTTTTGAAAACATATTCTGTCTCTTTGTTGAAATTCCATGTTTATCCATTCTTCTCCTAAGTTCAGTGAGCATGATTATGGTTGTTAGTTTAAACTCTTTATTAGGTAAATTACTTGTATCTGTTTTGTTAAGGTTTTTTTTTCTGAGGTTTTATCTTGCTCTTTCTTTTGTAACGTATTCCTCTGTTGCCTCACTTTTCTTGACTCTTTGTGTTTATTGTATTAGATGAGTCTGCTACCTCTCCCCAACTTGAGAGAGTGATGTTGTGTTGAAGATGAACTTTGTCATTCAATCTGGTACTAGCTCTTGATTGTCTCTTGAACATTTGTGATTGTCTGAGCAGTCTGATTCATTCTTTATAGGCACCAATGTTGAGAATGTGCCCAGACCTGTCAGTATTCAAAAGGGAAAGATCTCAGTCAGAACTTTATTTCAGGCTGACTGAAAGACCCTCAGGTCACAGCTTTTAAAGTATTCCAATAAATACAGTCCTATGGGACCACAGTTGTAAACCCTGTTGGCCTCAGATCAGGAGATCCGGAGGTCTCTCCTGGGTGACATTTACAAAAATCCAGGGGTCCAGATATGTGTATAAGCTCCTTTCTGGAATGTACTGGTGAACTGTTGTGAGGCCCAGGGAGAACACAAAGAAGGTATCCACCAGCCCCAATTCCCCGAGATTACCTCTGAAGCCTCTAGATGTATGGCAAACCTGAAGCCTATCTCCTCAGACTGAAGTTCTAGGACAAGTAAATAGGCCTTTTTCATGGGAGATTCAGAATGTCTTTCAGTCTGCTGTCCGTACACTGCCCTGGGGGTGGTAGCCTGCCAAGAACTGTCTCCGTGAGTGTTATAGTTGCATGGGACTTTAGAATGCAAGGCCCTCAAGCTAACAGGATCACGTGATAAAAGGAGAGTTGCCCTTTGTTGTCTGTATGTACCCACTGGCTTTATCAAGGCAGCCGGAGAGTGCAGGATGGTGTATGATTGGCTTTAATGGGGCAATGGGAGAGCACAAGAACCACACACGCCCACTGGCTTTAGCAGAGCAGCAGGAGAACACAGAGACGAGGCCACACTGGCCAGTTTTAGCAAGGCAGCAGGAGACTGCAGGAACTGTGTATGTCTGCCAGTGCTAGGAGGGTAAAGGGAGCGGGCAAAAGCGGTGCCCACCGCCGTCTCCATCCCAGAGAGTCTCAACAGGCCCCCGCCCCTCTGGGAGCAGCTTTAAGATCAGCAAATGGATCTACCTCACAAGTAGTCTAGATACTTTTCAAATGGCTATTTTGGCCCTGAGCCCTAGAGTGGGTGAGTCTGCACACAAACTCTTTAAGAACAGTATCTCATTTCCCTAGAGCCCTTTTGGTGCCCAGGATGTAAGCCTATTTTGAGTGCTGTCTCTCTGGTTCAGGTCCCAAGTGTTGGGGTGCCTGCAGTGGGGTACAAACCCCTCACTACTCAGGAAGAAGCTCCTGCTTTGTGAGATTTCCTGCTGGTTGTGGGTCATTGCACTGGGATTGGGCTTTGGGCAACACCAATCTCTGCCTCTCCTACCGGCTCAGCAGGGCCCTTTTCTTCTTTGTTGTGATAAGCTATTCAGCTGGTTTTCAGGTCTTTTTCAGAAGGAATTGTTCCATACTTAGTTATAGATTCAGTGTGTATGGGAGGAGGTGAATTCAGGATCTTTCTATGCTGTCATCTTGGGGACTCTCCACCAGAGCGTTATGTTGTATTTCTCTTTCATAGGTATTTGATGTACATTAAAGAAGTAGTCTCAGAGTGAATTTAATTTATTTGATTTTTAGTGGAATTAAATTTAAAATTAACAGACTGAATACACATAGCCTACATGCAATTTCTACTCTTTTGGAATGATTGTTTCATAGGACCTTTTTTCCCATGACCTCAGACTTGATACCAACACAAAAAAACATTAACTATAGTACTAAATACAGAAATATGCCCATATCAGAAAGAAATTTGAGAGAATCCTGTAGCTAAGATTGATCTCATTGAAAGCAAAGACTATGTCACTATAGAAAAGTGTTATATCTTTTATTTTTTTAAAAAAAGCAAAACTGTTCAGTAAAACCATACATTCGAATAATGGTGAAAGAAACTGCATCAGCAAAAGCCTTGCTAATAAAATATAACTTGTACTCCTTCACTTTAAAAGAATGCCCACTTCTATTTAAATACTTAACAAATATGTTTGTGATTACTCAAATTGGTTGTGCTTAAGTAAAATCTTTTATAACTCCTTATTAATTTTTTCTTTTCATTGAAACACAATATTTTGTGCTACATTTCAACAGATATGAATGCTGCTTTTTCAAGTGCAAGAAGAGTAACCTCCAGAACATATTATAAATTGGCTAGCCTCAGAATAGGGGAGATGATTAGATTGTCGAGTTTCCTGCTGAGCGGTACATGCTTGTTTTGTAATACTGTTTTATGAGTCAGAGATTCAAACAGAACATGTAGGTCCAATTCAATACCTCAGCATTGTTGATCTACTTTTTATTGATTTTTCATCTGCTCAAATCTCGAGTTCTTGGTAGGTTTCAGGAATGTTGCAGCCAGAGGTTGCAGTGGGGGTGGGGGGTTGTTTTAATTAGAAATGCATTGTTCTTACTGGAATATCATGAGCTCTTTGGTTGCTTTTAGGTTTGGTTTTACCATATTCACAAAGTAGGATCTTTTCTGCTACAGAAAAAAGTTCTCTTTGTGTGGGCAAAGTCAGAGTAATAAGGGCTTATAGATTTTGTGTCTGAGCATCACTGAAGACAGTGACTTACCCTGTATACATTTGTTTTTTTGGACAGGTAAACAATCTCATATTAAATATGGAGACAGGTTGCCTATAAATTTTGAGCCCATTATTTGCCTGATCAATTTTTCATAGCTCTTCTATTTTATATTACTAAATAATTACCTTAGTACACTTGGAGAGAAAACTGCTAAACATTTTTATGCCGTTTGAAATTACCGTCTAAAACCCAGTTATATTTCCTTTTTTCCTTCCTTATCATTGCATCTGTTAATTTTTCTTCAGGATCCATTGAACAGTGTACAGTGATACTGTAAGTGGGCTGTACTTCCTCACATCAGTGCCTTGTTAATGCCGTTCATTAATCTAGAACCTTGAGCTTGTTCTGAGATGGTTAGATATTCCATATTTCCATGGAGTTTTGGGGAAGGGTGACAGCTTACTTACAGCTTCTGCAACCAGACCTCGTTGGTTGTCATGTCATTTTTAATACTGATAAAATGGAAGGGCATGCACATGAACTTGGAGCCTTTGAAGGCAGGAAGAGAGGCGCAGTGGATGTGTATGCAACATACACAGTCATTCCATCACCCTGCACTATGCTGGAACAAATCGAGTCTTTCTGTATTTGTTCACCTCCCTGTTTGCTTTCTGCACCTGGCAGAGAGTGAATTCATGTTCAGGAGCAAGTTCCCCTCCTGGAGAGCCTCAGATGAAGCTGCCAGTAGCAGTTCCTGGCCTGGAAACCCTAAAGTATGTTTATTCTGGGAGACCAGTTTGAGCTGACCCAAAGAGCTGAACCCCTAGTCTACAGAGCGTACACGCAGTGTTTTCTGTATCCGCAGCAGCATCTCCTCGTCTGCTCTGCTCTTCTCTCTTTTGACCTCAGCACAGATTCCTCAGCCCTACCATGAGTTCAAGTATAAGACTCAAGCAACTTCAGGGGTGATGTTTTCCGGAATGTGGTTAAAAGGTAATGGAAAAAATCCTCCAAAATTCAAATGAAAATTACTACAAAGAGAAAAGCCATTTCCTTTCTATTTCCAAAGCCAGTCCTCTTGCTGCATTGACTTTAAAAGATAAACATTTCAAGGTGTTTGCTGAGGGCTATAGGGATAAGACTGACTCAGCATCAGGGTTAAGGTAAGACAAGGTGTCCGGATCCAAGACTCGGCTATGCAAGTCCGCCAGGGGCAAGACTGTGCCAAGTCTCTAGACAGTATAGTACGGTGGAATTTTCTGGATGGTGGAACCTTTCTACTTTGTACGGTCTCATATGCACTAGCCCTCTGTGGCTCTTAAATACTAGGAATGTAGCTAGTGCAACTGAGGGACTCTGTTTTACAAGTTTTCTTTCATCTTAATCGATTTAAGTGGCCAAATGTGGTGACTGACTACTGTAGTAGTACGGGTCCGACTTCATATGCCCAAAATTTGTTAAACTTACTTAAGTAAGTATATAAGTATGCTGAGTTATTCTGGTTCACCTTCAGAGGACAAACATGATAAACATTTTTTTTTAGTAAGACTGATACTTTATTCTTCACTATAAAACTTTATTCTTCTTAAGCCCATAAGCATTGCTTGTGGGAATAAATGGCTAAGCCCATTAATCTATCAGACAAAAGCATTGCCAGTATTTACATATTACTATGTCTGGCTGAACGTGTGTGTGTGTGTGTGTGTTTTGGTTCTCTCCGCAGAGATGTGCACATATCCAAATGTAAGGTTTATGTAAACCAAGGATCCCAGTTGTTGGCCAAACATTTTTTCACCCAGCTTCAGTGAAAGTAGGTAAGCCGTGTGTTGTGTGTTGCTAAAACAGACTGGAAATAGGTCAGCTGGGCTGAAATTGGAGGTTTTCTTGGGACAATGTCAAGAAAGTCCTATAATCAAAGTGCTATGCAAACATTCAGAGATGTTCACAGGCAGGGTGATAATCATACTCACTTGGGGATCTATGCTGCCTTCAATACAGATGTGTAACCCCATTAACATTAATAGGACTTACGCTCACGTATTGATGGAGAGTAAATCCCTAATTAGTAGTGAGAACTGTTATCACCCCCACTGTGATAATACCTCTGAAACATTTTAATGTCGCTGTGATAATAGGTGCATCTTTAATTTTTTTAAACAATGCAAAAGTTGGCATACAATCAAGATTTATATACCTGTAACTCTCACAGGTAAATTTTTTGTTTTACTAATGGAGTCTGGCCCTGATTGTGGTAGGAGCAGGTAGAAAAAGTTTCTTCTTTTTATTAACTGAGAAAGACGTGAATGTTTCTGTCATGCAAAGAGAGGAAGTGCTCGTTCTTTTTCCTTCCCGGGATGGTAATTATTCTACAAAGATTTGCGGAAGATTCTAGCGAAGGGCTAATATCTGAAGCCATGGCCTTTCATCCCTTTTAGAATGTAATATGTAAATAGGATATTCATTGGACATGGTTTGGCTCCTCTTGGTAATGGAAGGGACAGGGATTGAAGCAGGGAGCTTCCTGTCCACAGCAACGTGTTATTGATGAGCTGGCATTTGCCCTGTGGCCCTCCCAGAGGATTGCTTACATCTATTACTCACACACATCGATTGGTTAATTTGATAATTCTATCACCAATCGGCTGGTGTCTGACCTTTCACCATGGCAATGATGGCAGGCTCTTCATTTTTACATTGCAGACCAGTTAGATTGACCTTTTTGAGGAGAATGTCAAGGTATCCCTTGATCTTAACCTGTCACTGTATTTGTTAGAACCACCCTGTCCCTTAACCTTGATTTATGGTATTTCAGCAGTCAGGATATATATTGTGTTTGTTTTCAAAATTCTTCCTAAGATACACTGACCTGAGGGAGGAGGCTTTACAATTAAAGTTCCATTCCTGCCACATGAGTTTTGTGCTCAGAAACCGGCAGTGGCTGTTTGGGATTTTGTTTTGTTTTGTTTTGTTTTGTTTTGTTTTGTTTTCATTTGACATGTCAGTTTACACTTCCCAGGACACCTCTCCTAATCATTTTGGTGGCAAATTGAAATGCAAGTCTGATTTTTGTGGCATTTCCTGAACTTGATCTCTCCTGTCCCCTCACAAATTGGTGAAACTGGTAAAACCTCTTCGAATGCCTTCCGCATATCAGCGGAAGATATTGTGGTAAAGTTCTGTTTTCTGTTTGCACTCAGAGTTTTCATTCTTTTTTTATTTTCATGTTCCTCATTTATACTCTTGCCAGAGGGGAGAAATCGTCTTGTCTATGAGCTGCTCCTTGGGGAGCAGTACAAGGGCATCACTCTGTGACTCTGAAACCATGGATTTGCTCTCCAACTCAACTGGAGGCAGAATGAAAAGGAACTTTCTCCCCGACCCTTCCGCGTGTATCTGTACATGCACATGTTGTGTACATGCAGACACATGTATGCTTACTCAGGCGTGCGCCGTGTTACCTCAGCCTGCTGTGAGAGACAGCAGAGAGATGGTATATAATTAAGGCTCTGTCATTATCTAGCTGAAAATAGAGGGAGGGGCTAGCCCCTTGGCTTCCCTGTGACTAAAAACCAGCCAAACCAATTTCACTAAAATTTAGTAAAATAAAAACTGTGCTCCCAGGATGAGAAGTTGCATGCCAAATTTCAGCCTGAAGCGAATTTAAATGGCTGAGTTATAAACCTTTCATAAAGGATGTTTTGTCACTCACTAAAGATAAAAAGGCTCCTTTTTTGAAAAGGAAATTATCTAGGCACATAGTCTTTAGCGGGGATTGTTGCCATTTATTTAAAGAAAACACAATTTTAAATGACTGGGTTTTTGAGGACTGAAAGCAGCAACTGTGTCTGAGCAGTAATTATGTTTCATAATTTTGTTTAGCAAGTATTACATATTATATGAATAGCATCATCGTAAAAATGATTAGCATTCATACTATGCAAAATTCTGCATATTAAGAGCTCCACAGTAGTGTCCTACATACAATACATTGTAATGGCTCCAAATTATATTGTGTCAGTCAGAGCACTCTGTTCCTGTGGCCCGCCCTGGGGCCCCACTCGGTGCCAGAGCTCAGATCAGGCCTCCACTTCACACCAAGCACCAGCAGGACGGCCTCTTCCAAAACAGCCTAGAGAAACCCCCCACGCTGAAGGAACCAGTCCATCCGTGATGCTGATGTTTCTGTGTGTTCTGCAAGCCTGCTATGTCCATTCGTCAATGTGCATGTGGCGTTGGGGTGTGAAACCAAAGCGTTTTCTGTGCGTTCTGCAAATGACCCCCTGGGGATGGTGGGGCTTGTGGACTGTGATATTTCTTCCTCATGTCTTGTATTTGGAGGTTCAGTGTCTCGAATCATTTTCCCAGCTTGAATATCCGTCTGTGGAACAAGGCCAGTGATGTTCCAGCTGGGGAATGGGACTAGGGTCAGACCCGTCCCTACAGGGACCCATCTCTCTCTCGTCTGAGAGATGCACAATTTCAAGGGCCACAAAATAGGCAATATAAGCTATTTTTATTGCTACTACTGTTGTTTAAAAACATTAACTCATTCTGTTTTCATAATTTGTTTTTTAAGTGAACAACATTCCTTGTCAAATCAAAAATTAATATTGTGGGGGGCAGTATACATCACCATTTGCATAGTAAATCTTACCTAAAAATTTAACTTCCCCAGAAAATATTACTGAGAAAAGTATTCTGTCCAGTCTTGATTTTTTTTTCCAGAATCAAACCTCAGAGAGTCTAAATACTTGCACTTTGACTGTATAAATGGGGCCCCAGAGAAAATAGAAAACAAAATTTGAAAGCTGTTAGTACACACACATACATACACAAAAAGGAAGGAAGGAAGGAAGGAAGGAAGGAAGGAAGCAAGCAAGCAAGAAAGAAAGGCAAAGAAAGGAAGGGAGGGAGGGAGGAAGGAAGGAAGGAAGGAAGGAAGGAAGGAAGGAAGGAAGGAAGGAAGGAAGGAAGAAAAAGAAAGAAAGAAAGAGAAAGAAAGAAAGAAAAGAAAGCTGTTAGTGCACCTTCTTTGGTAAATGCCCTCGAAATACTGGAGGGTGAATTTCAAGCTTTACCCATTCTTAAAAACAAAGAAGGAGAGGGTATAACAAGTCTAGACTCCCCTCTTCCCATAGTGCTTAAAGGTGAAGCTTCAGTACACCTCCCCAAGCAACTGGAGAAAGAGAGAGTAACTGGCTGAGAGCGCTTGAAACAGATCACACCTTAAAGTCCGGTGAATCCTCAGCAACCCTGCACCTAACCGGGCACATGTAGCTACGTCAGCATGTTTTTGATCTGAGCATGTGCCTCTTGATTAGCTTTAAATCTGGCATTGACTCCTGGGGCAGGAGTTTTCACCAATCGAAAGGGAGACCTTTTAATCTGTTATTGATAACGCATATCCATCCAATATTAGTAACAATATTTGCAGGCTACCCAGTGTCCCATACCCTCAAACATGCCAATTCCCTCTGCTACCTGGATGTTTTCTCATTTCTCTTCACTGCCCACTACTTGTAACAGTTTATCTCTGGCAGCCTTCTCACGTGGAGGCATAAAAAGAACACCTGTTCTGGGTGTCTTTTTCTCCTCTGCCCATTCCCAGTGTCGGATCTGCTGGTCTTGTGGAGTCTAAATAGAAAATAAAGGAATCAAGGGTTCCTTGCCTTTCTCTTACATTCTCCCCCTCGTTACTCCCCTCCCTCCCTAATTTCCTACAAAACTGTTCCTTGGGGGTCATAGTGCTACGTACAAGAAACAAAAAGGTCATATGGCTGCATGATTATTCCGCACAGAAAGAGACTTTGAGGAAGGAGCCTAACAATTTGGTGCCCAGCAATCACACAGCCAATCAAATCCAGAGTCTGAGTTGGGATATTTTTTCTTTAGGAAATTCAGTACCACGTTAGGGAGGTTTATTTTAAAATCTAGGAAGTGGGTGGAAGAAAAGGCTTTCAAGAATCCCAAGTAGCGGCAGTTTTAATTTGAAGCTCAAGTATCTGCAAATGTGGAAGAAGCTCTGTTTATTCCCCTCTCTGGTGTCTTTCAAAGTAGGTTTCTGTGCTCTGCTAGGAGGATGCGGGCCTGAGGCAAGACCCTCTGGTTTTCCACATCTGAGCAGTGCAGCCTCACCATTCGGAGGCCGGCGCCCAGGGACTGCGTGCGCTGTCTGTCTCGCATGAAGATGGCCCAAATGACTGGGGCTAGTGGAAGGTAGAGGTCTTTGGGGCACTTTCTCTGAAACCAAGTTGCTGTTTTTATTTCTATCAAGATAAGAGTTACCAAGAGAAGAATATGGCCTGCTTCATAGAAACGCTCTGCCAGCTTCTTTGGACAGAATTCTGGTCTGTCCTGGCTCTTTTTTACTCGACCTTTTTTCAACTTCAGTCATGGGCTCTGACTTTTTGAGAAAAAACCATGTGGGACAGTGTAACCACACGCAGACTTTGGGGGTTGTTGTTTTGTTTTGTTTTGCCAAAATGTGATCTCCAAGCACAGTTAAATGGTAGTCTAAACTAGATTGAATGTAATCCTAGAAAAGGAAAAACTAGCAGTCCCGTGTAAGAGGTAGTTATCACGGGCCACTCGGCCCAAAGAATACAGACATGCAGATGAAGAAGGCTTGAATTATTCCGCAGGATTAGAACATGCTTTCCTACTAATAGGAGCAATTTTTAAAAATTAGTATTTTAGAGGATGGGTTTATTTTTTAATGTTCATGTTCAAAATGCTTTCTTTCTCTTTGATTAAGTCAAGAGAAATAACTTTTTCAATTCTAATATTTAATGTTAGCTACTAGAAGACATGTCAATATGTAATTTCATATCTCCTCAAAAATTCTTACAGAACTGATGTAAACTGAAGGGTGTGTGGCACACATACCCTTCTGTCGATCCTCCGTGTTAGAGAGTGACTTAATGAAGATTTTCTTTACATAGAAAAAGGAAAAGTAATATAGAGGGAATCTGAAGATGAAAGTTCACAGTAAAAGGAACAATATCCCTCTTAATAGTGCAGCGTGAAAGCTCAGCTCAGTAGCATGTATTTTGCATAATATGTAAATAACTTGAGTTATTGTCAGTGAGGGGCAATAGTATTAAAGGTGAATTTGAAATCCAAGGCCCTTACTCTCTTTAAAAGTTAGCTTTTTCTAGGGGCATCTGGGTGGCTCAGTCACTTAAGCATCTGACTTCATCTCAGGTCATGATCTCACAGTTCGTGAGTTCAAGCTCCGTGTCAGGCTCAGTGTTGACAGCTCAGAGCCTGGAGCCTGCTTTGGATTATATGTCTCCCTCCCTCCTTTCCCCACTCTCTCACCCTCCCTCCTTCCCCCACTCTCTCTCTCTCTCTCTCAAAAATAAACATTAAAAAATTTTTCTTAAAAGTTAGTTTTTTCTTAAAATGTAATATAATATGTCCTACTAAACATTGACAACTCTCCTTTTCTTTTTTAAGTTGATTTATTTATTTTGAGAGAGAGAGCAGAGGAGAGAGAGAATCTCCAGCAGGCTCTGCAGAGCCAGATACAGGTCTTGAACTCAGGAACCAGCTTAGGAACCGTGAGATCATGACCTGAGCCGAAACCAAGAGTCAGATGCTCAACCGGCTGAGCTTAGCAGGTGCCCAGGCAGCTCTCCTTTGTAACAACAATAAATGAACGCATGGCAACCTCCCTGTCAAATTCTCTCCTTTTTCCTCTCCTCTGGTTTTTTGAACATAATCTTTCAGATCTCTATTTCTTGTTTCAGTTTGGTCTCCTTTCTGCAATCTGTGTTTCTATAGTCTTGGAAAAATGTCTCCTAGGTCTAGATTTCAGGTTCATGACTAGGGTGTTCGAGTCCTGAGCCTTTTCTGACCCACAGAAGAGGGTGTAGCCTACAGCACCTCACTGAGGAAAGGCATACTTTTTTTTCTTATTTTTTTTAATGATTATTTATTTTGAGGGAGGAAGAGAAATAGATAACAAGCAGGGAAGGGCAGAGAGAAAGAGACAGTATCTGAAACAGGCTCTAGACTCTGAGCTGTCAGCACAAACTCACAAGCCATGAGATTATGATCTAAACTGAAGTTGGACACTTCAATAACTGAGCCACCCAGGCACCCCAGACATACTCTCTTAAGACATTGTTTAAGGGATCTAGGTGTTAATTTCTGATTTCTGTGTTGGACTTTGAAGTGGTTGGTGTCATACTGTCTAGAATTTGCATATCACAAAACGGGGAGAGAACTTCCTTGGGAACTTTCTCTGAAGCACATTTATATATTAAATAATAAGTGAATCATTATTCAGGCAAAGAACCAAGTAAGTAAACCCTCTAATGAGCAGCAGTATCATTATTTCATCTAATTCATCCAATTGCTCCCCATCCAAAAATTAATTTCAAGTCATGAGGGTAATATAAGAAAGTAAAATACTATTTATAGGTCCCCAAATCTATACCAGCATTGAAAATGATCTTTGTACTTATTGTGGCACCACAAATTCAACAGACTAAAAAGTCTGTTAAATAAAAGGCAACTGGCACATGGGGGTAGTGGGAATACTGGGACCCCCGCAAGCACCTCTTTGTGTTTTTCTTTGGCTTCCCTTATATCTGTGCCTAACTCCAGTTTAAATGCATTGTTTCCTTTTTGTTGCTGCTGCTGTTAACACTTGGTCTTTCTCCTCTCCTTTTAGTCCTTACCTTTTTAAGTAGAGAAGGATCTTACCTTCTCTTAGATCCCTGGCGTTCAAATCTAGCTTTCTAATCTTCGCCTTAATTGCTGTTAGCCAAAATTAAATTCCTGTCTTGCTCCTGCTCTGTTCTGACCTGACTTCTCCCTGTTTGAGACAACTCAGTTCACTTCTGAAGTCATCTTATTTCATCTTTGGTTTTTATGTTTTCCTTCTCTGTCCAAAATAAGATGATTGCAAATCAGAAGAACCAGATTCTGTTCTTGTTTTCCAAAGAGCTCCCTAAAAATAGGCTCCTTCTCTATACCTCTTCTTATCCCTGCTAGCGAATAAGTAGTTTTGTTTTGCTTTCTCAACAATATCTTCTGTAACTCTCCTCTTTACTGGCTGTACTATCTCCAAGCCTCTGTCCTTAAATGTTCATAGTATCAAGAAACCCTTTTCTTTCCTTCTCCTTTTTCTTTCAGTCCTAACCTAATAACTTACTGTGAGCTGTCCCTCCTGCCCATAAAAGCAGATTGAGCCACCAATTTGGGGATTGATTGAAGTAAGAACACCTCATCTAGGAATTATGGAAACTTCCAGGGACTTGGAAAGGTCTAAGATACCCTGAACTCAGGGGCGCCTAATGGCTCAGTCAGTTAAGCATCTGACTTTGGCTCAGGTCATGATCTTATGGTTCATGGGTTCAAGCCCCATGTCAGGCTCTGTGCTGACAGCTCAGGGTCTGGTGCCTGCTTCTGATTCTGTGCCTTCTTCTCTCTCTGCCCCTCCCCAGCTCATGCTCTGTCTCTCAAAAATAAGTGTTGAAAAAATTTTAAGATATTCCAGAGTCAGCTACTCACAAGGCCTCCATACTATCTATACTTTCTTTGTCACCATCTTCTTCATGAGCTATAGCAATCACCTCAACAAATAATATGCACTAAGCTCTCTCAGTATTTATTTTTTGTAAAATTTCCAGTTATGACATTATAACCAGGAATACACACAAAATGATGGCAGAAAAGAGTGCTAATGGAAAAACCAAAAAGGAATTGGCTAGGCTATATAACAATGTTAACAATTATAGTAATAATTACAGTAATACCTATATCATACTCTGCACATGATATAACACTGTAGTAATAGCCAATACTGTAAATGGCCCAAGTTTCCATTCCAATGGAACCACTTACTAACTCAGAGATAAGATACTTATTCTAACAATGAAAAATAATAATGCTCATGCCGTAGAACTATTGCAGGGATTGGAGAAAATATATAAAAATTATATTGAGCATGTGGTAGTTGCTCAATAAATAATCAAAAAAGGAAATAAAAAGACCCTAACTGGTAAGACAAAATGATACCTTTGGATTCCATGGCTCCAGCATATTTAGTCTAACCCATTGAAACAGAACTTCCGTAGACCATGTTGTTCTATTTCTTGCTTCTTTGTTTAAAAAAAAAAAAGTACATGGAAATAGGTAGACCCTTACGTCCTTATATAGAGATTATTGAGACTGACTGAAAATGTGATTCTTGAAAACAAACATTGTCCCAAGAACTTGGTGGGAAATACTACTTGACATATGGGAAAAATTTGATCTCTGTCAGAAAAGATGAAGAGAAAGTTGAAAGAGGGAATTACTCCCAACCGAAACTTTTTTTCCTCTTTCTGCTCTGTTCATCTTTTTTCTTTATTTTTTATTTTCTCTTCTTAGAGAATTTATGCTGATGTACAAGGAAACATTCATCACATAATAGGGAAGGTCTGATTGATCTAAGCTGGTTGATAGAAAGGGTACCTCAACATTTTGCATAATGTCCCATGCACAAAACTATTGTCTAGATATTGTTAACTAGATATTGTCAGGGTTGTGAAAATAAATCTCCATCCAAAACTACAATTGCTATTACCCATACCACCTAAGGTATTGACCACTGCCTCCAAAAATGTCCCTGCAAACAGTATGGAAAAGCTTAGTAGCACTAATGCCCAAGGTCTAATCATTTGGCAAAGAGAGCTACCAGTGAATCTTGAGTTTCATGACTGATCATAAGTGAAATCCCAATTATATGTAGAATGGATTGAGCAGGCTGCCATCTTGAATTCCTCTGTGAACTGACTTACACTGTTGAGGTCTTTTCTCCTTATGCTGTGTGTTACTGTGTCTGGCAGAAGACTTTTATATTGTATGTGCTTTGAAGACTTCACAAATACCATAGAATATGTAATGCATTTACAAAATTACCAACAATAAAAGCTGGCATGAGCTTTAAGAAATGTGATCCCCAAGACTTTTATATTTCTAATCGTATGCAGAACAAACTGGTTTACTTAGCCTCCTTGGCATATGGAATGGAAATTCCCTAACAGTCCCTATGTGGCATTTAAAATTGGCTGTCCATTTTAAAGGGTAATAGCCCTTTTGCAACAGAATTAAATGAATTAAATTGTTAGACTTGAGGATTCTCTGAATTCATATTTCTTTCAAATTTGCATCCTTAAGTGCTGAGTTAAGGAAATGTTTATTCAGCACCTACTATGTGTTGACACTTTTTCTGGGCATCAGAGAAACAATAGTAAGCAAAGTAAACATGGCCCTCATGATGTTTGTGCTTATAGGCTTTGGAGGAGTTACAGAGAAGTAACTAAACACTTAGAATTTTTGTTATAATAGTGAAAGAGCAGCTTGCAATGGGATCTTTTGGAAGGAAGCTGACGACCACAGAGATGGATTAGTATTAGGCGGAAAGAGTGAGGGAAAAACTAGCCAATAATTCATATCTCTTTAAAATAAATATTTTAGACAAATATTTGCCTTCAATAATTTCAATATAAATTTTGAAAGTTTAGCAAGAATATCAAGTTAATATGCACAGTTATCCAAGTATCATGATCAGAACATTATCAATACTTTTGATAAAAGATTATTAATAACAGGAAAGCATATCAGCCAGTAAAATATTGACTCTAGAGAATTAACATAGTTTAACATCCAAGACTATAATATACATGAAGTTTATAACTCCGTATAAATATTGTAGCCACATAGTAGGTCCTAAACTAATAGTGGTTGAGTGTTTAATGGGAGAAAGTGGAGAAAAGGAATACACTGTCTAGGAAAAAAAAGAAGTTTCTTCTCTCCAATGTTAGCAGTTGCTGTTGTGATCCCCTACAGACATGATCCTCAGAAAGTTTTGGAGAAAGCCTGCTTGCTAGAAATTCACACAAGGTAAAATAACATATGAGTTATTAAAAGGTCTTTCAGCAGAACTGGGATTAATTTCCATATCCCTCAGGAGCCCATCTGCCCTCCCTTATCACACAAATGGAGTTTTGGTGGGTGGGTTAAAAATTAGTTACCAAGGGGCACCTGGGTGGCTCAGTCAGTTAAGTGTCCGACTTTGGCTCAGGTTGTGATCTCACGGTTTGTGTGTTCAAGCCCCGTGTCGGGCTCTGTGCTGACAGCTAGCTCAGAGCCTGGAGCCTGTCTTCAGATTCTGTGTCTCCCTCTCTCTCTGAACCTCCCCTGCTTACTCTGTCTCTCTCTCTCTCTCTCTCTCTCTCAAAATAAAAAAAAAATGAATGAAAACATTAAAAAAATTTTTAATTAGTTACCAAAAATTAAATTAAGAATAACTGAGCTATACTCAAATCAACCAAATTTGTCTTGTTTGTTTCTGGTTTAGAGCAAGAATGAATAGATCTTTTCAAATTCGAAAATGTACTTTATATCTCCTTACTGTCAAAGATACAATGCTGAACAGCAATACATAGTGGCATTCAGATAACCTAATGTCCAATGGCTCTGAGGCTCTTCATGATTAACCTCTCCTGTCCTGGTGGCCCCTCTGACTTTATTTCCCATCACCTTCCCCTTTGGCCTCCTTCTCTGGCTTCCTGGCCTTCTTGCTGTTTGAACGTGCCCCGCTCATCTTCCTTCAGGACTTCGCATCACCTTTCTCTCTCAGGACTTCCTCCACCTCCATGTCTGTGACCACTTTTTTCTTTGAATCCTCTGGTCACATAGAATCTTATCAGAAGCTTTCCCTGGCACCCAGCCCCACTTCCTCCCCTCCTGCCTTGCTTCTCTCATATCCTCCTCCTCACCTGGCCTTATTTTTCACCATTACCATAATTGCCACCTGAAATACTACTTATTTGCCCTCTCTCTCTCTCCAAACCAGATACAAGCTTTATAAAAGCAGAGAATTTGCCTGTATTGTTTATTGCTCTGTCCACCAATTCTAAAACACAGCTTGTGGGTACATCATAGGTGCTCAGTAAATATTTGTTGAATGAATGATTGTTAATCCCACAAGAGACATCTTTTCATGTAGATATAGACATATATGAGTTTCTGCCATCTACACTGTTAAACATAAGTAAAAAGTAGTTAAAAAGAAGGATTAAAAGAAAGACTCCTTATATTTCACAATTAAAGGTATTGTCTGCTTGTTTTCATTGTGTCAAACACTGTCCAATAACTGTTAAAAAATAACATGCTGGTTATAACATCACAGTCTGACCTTTTTCCATACCAACCACTTTCTGAGACAGATTTTGTATTCATAGTGTTGGAGGTTATGTTTATGGACAACATCAGTGTGTGGCAGGCATCCATAAGCCACAGGTGAGGAGCGACTTAACCTTTCATCTCATGGTTGTAATAATCATCAAATGTTTATTGACTGTCCTATCACAAGGAGAAAAAAACTGAGGTTTCATTAGGTTACTATGTAAGGAGACAGTTCCTACTCTAGTCCCTCATGCTTGAAGCAAAAAAATGTATGCTTTCTCTCTCCTTTTTCTTCACATCCCAGAAGTTCATATTTCTTGAGTTGCTGACTTTGAAAAGTTTCTCCCATTCAATTGTGAACTTTCTCCTGCTCATCACTGAGGATTTTGAATCCAGCTATCTGTCTTTCCAGTCTAATCATGCCGAAAGATATCGGCAATAAACTCAAACTGAAAATAAAATTATTTTGCTCTATGATAAGTTATGTAACAAAGCCATCTCTACCTCAGCACCTGAGTTACTGTGAGTCTAATGTTCATTAGGGACTTGATGGCCATTTCATGGAATTTGAATTTGTTGAATTACTCCACCCTCACTCAAAGATGTAAGAATAATTCTGATGTGTTGGGATGTTAGCCAAAATGGATAATATAAGAAAAGAATGCAATCATTGGTTAATACAGGGAAGTTAAGAAAGGGAAAATGTCATGTTATACAGTTTTGCTGCTGCTTGTTTCCTTTATGTTTCTAGTAGTATCTATTCATGATCAAATAGAAAGAATACCTTAGACTGCCATCTTGTGTGGAAATTAAAAGAACTGGGCATGGAAGTGTAATAGACCTTGAGAATTTTATGTCTGTTCATTTCTGGCCAATGGAACCTGCTTAACATTCTCAGTGGTTTTCATCTTAAAGATGGCTACTCCCTCCTTTTACTTTGTTCACTGAGCTGCTCACAGTGTGGTTTCTTCTGAAGCATAGTCAGATTATTCAAATATCTAACTAGTATTAAGAGGCTTTGCAAGTTTTCATCTTCAAATGTGATTCCCATTCATTTTTAGCTTATTCTCCCCACCATTAGGGAATGTGCCCCCACCACGGAGCATGGGATTTTTTTGCAGTTTTACAGAGTTCCAATTATCTTGTTCTGTTTGAGAAATGTTCTTTATTTTTTTTTTGTAAATATCAAGATTTATTTCAAAATGAGCAATTTTCCTATGACTCTGCTATTCTCTTTGGCTTCTGGTTTGGGTCTGGACTTTTTGTACTTGTTCTTGGTGCAGATACACACGTGCACACTTTTCTGGTTGTGATGTATAATTGGTTCCAATCTTTGGGGTGTGTGGGGGGGGGTATGTGTGAGTGTGTTGTGGTCTCAGTCATTTTTAAGACTAAACCTCCCTTCCTTTACTCCCTGACTGTCCTCAGGACTGTGAGAGGCTGAATTTGCTACCAATTTTCTTCCATGAAAGTGCTCAGCTTGCCACAAAAAAAGTTTGCTAAGATTTCCTTCAATCTCCTAGTCACCATGGCAGATAATGTTGTCATTGTTCCTTCAGGAAGAAGCAGGAAGAAGCAGCCTGCATTCAGGTTTCCAGTTTCCCCATGCTAGGGCAAAACCAGCAGAGAAATCTTTGCAGCCCAAAGAAGCAGAATAAAATTTACAACCACTTTGCTTGGGCATAGGAGCCAGCTGCACACACAGTGCTTGCTATTTAATTCAGAACAAAATCATAGCTGTCCTTAGGATTATCTGACAAATCATCACTTCAAGATGCATTACCAAGTGCCGATGGAGGGGAGGCCTGGATTCCCCAGAGCTAGAAACAAGCAAAGTGATGCCATAAAAGGGTTACAGGGTTATACTGAGTCAGAAGAGGCGAGTTTGAGGAAGGATCGCCAGTTGAGGCCAAGTTTATTCAACATGCTGTTGTTTTACACCATGTAAATCCCAAACCCTCCACAAAGTCTTCCTCCCTTTCACTGAAAAGGCCAAACAACTCCAGGGTGACTCTTCAGTATCCAGGAAGCCAGTACACGTGTACACACACACACACACACACACACACACACACACACTCTCTCTCTCTCTCTCTCTCTCTCTCTCTCTCTCTCTGCAGAAGAGACTGGTTGGCGGCCAGCCTCCATTATCCTCTGAGGGACTCTGTAAATGGAGAGGCTGCTTAAAACCATGAAGGGGGAGAGGGATATAACATTCTTACTGCCCGAGTGAGAGCAGAAGTGATCTTTTTAAGGTGCATTTTATTGTTTTCATGACCCACACAATTTCCTAGGCTTCCCTTAACTGTGGTGCAGCTGTGAGGAGAAAACATCCCCATCTAGAAGGGGTCAGAGGACATGGAAAGCCAGGGAATCTAAAAGCGCAGCCATCTTTCTGGCGAGGCTGGCTCACTCTCATCCCTGGGCACCCACCCCTTGTCAGGCCCCTGGCATCCCTTCACTGCCCTGGGGTCTCCGTCCCTGTGACCTCCGTTTGTGGGAAGGTGGCATCCTGCTCGTGCTGTAAGAGGCATTTTACTGATTGAGAGGCTGGCGGCCTATTTGTTCTTCTCGGGAAAGTGTGGTTTAACTCAATAGATCTTTGAAAGGTTATTTGACCTTATTTTTAACTGAGACTGTGTCCTATGTGTAAGTAGAAGGATTCAGAAGTCCAAAGGGGGCAGTATGATTGGCATTATTTGATTAGAATTGAGTCTTGATCAAACGTTCCATTGTGTTATCTCTTGGTAAATCACCTTGTGTTAGTGACTCTTTTGTTTTTATTTAACTTGTTACATTTTAATACGTAATTTCCCCATACAGAGTATAAACCTCTCAAGGGCAAGAAGAAAAGAGAGTCTAAGAACTGTAAGGGACTCCAGCAAACATTTGGCTTAATCTTTTCCTTCGTCCCTGGTTCCATTTTACAAAT
This sequence comes from Suricata suricatta, assembly GCF_006229205.1. Taxonomy (NCBI): domain Eukaryota; kingdom Metazoa; phylum Chordata; class Mammalia; order Carnivora; family Herpestidae; genus Suricata; species Suricata suricatta. The sequence goes on along the minus strand of NC_043708.1, from coordinate 61,116,994 downwards.
GAAAAAGCTGAGTACCCAGAGACATTACATGACTTGCCCTGATCTGACAGCTGGTTGATGGCAGACAGAACTAAAGCCTGGATCGTAATTTTAATCTCATTCTCCTCCGCAACTCTCTATTCTAGTTCCTTCAAATACAAAATGACCATATAATCAAGGGCTTGACAGGGTGGGTTTTGTGGTCCGGAGTCTGAGGCTAGATTGAGCGCAGGTAGAGATGACTTTCAGCCGGGGAGACCGGGAGGTGGAGGCGGGGCCTCACCTGGCATAATAGCTCCTTGGAAGGGAGGAGTGACGGGTCATTCCCCTGGCCTTTGGTGCCCTAGCATGATCACTGACCTAATGTCCGAGACCTTCCTCAGCCTTGCATCGGGGGGCAGGAGTCCTCCAAGGTCCTCAGGACGCCTGTTTGTGAGAGGGTGTAGAAGAGCCTCTTGGGTCTGTGGTTATGACTGTCATTGGAGTCTCTTTCATGCCAGGTTCAACTTAAAGAAAGAATTGTTGTGATTTCTGAGTTGGCCTTGTATATTTATTTTTCAATGGAAAACACAGCATCAAATCCAAGGTCTACTCTCCAAAGCTTTTATATCCTGAACCCTATGTGTGCACACACTTCTCCCTTCCCCTCCCCCAGCACACCCCAGGACAACAATCATCAGAAAGGTCTGCCAACGCGAGAGCACTCTCAGGACATGCTCCTCCATAAGAGCTTTGCAATTTCCAGCGCGAGCTGGAGCAGTGCGATGTGGTGTGCGGTTGGAGAAGCAGTTTGTTCTCTGCTAATGATGGCTGTGGATTCTGAAATGAAGCACAGCAGGTGGGACAGTGGTACTCAATTTTCAAAACCTGTGCCCTAAAACGTGTTTGCTTAAACCTTGTCTCCACCACCCTTTAGGGGCCTCCGCATCCATCAAAACCAGACCCCAGGAAAGGGATTCAAGGCCTCTATTTCTTACTGATGCTCTCACAATCGCCAGTATGATTCAGAGGTTGTCTGGAAAGTTCAGTAGCCAAAAGTTCCCTCTTTCTCCCCAGAGCAATAAATTAAATCACTGCCAGTTCCCAGAGAGGGGTGGGGAGCGCTCGCTGGCTTTACTTTGAAAAAGACATCCGATTCCTCATAGCCGTGACTAACAGCATTATGTCATAGGAACTCATTTTCTCGAAATAATACCTGCGTAAAGTGTTAATGCTGGTATTGTCTGTTTCTGAAAATCCTAAGGAAGGCAAGGGGTGTTTGTATTTTCTGTGTGTTGGGAGGTTTTCATTGCTTCAGGTTAAGTCTATAACAGATTCTTAGATGGCCTCTGGGTAGCCTGGGCTGGCTGGGGAAGTCCCTCCTTTCCTCTCTGAGGTGAACGTGGGTGCATGATGGAGGTTTGTTGGGTATTCATACAGTATTTAGAAAATCATAAGGCCAAAGATGGACCCTCAAGCAGTTGATGGGATGTGTGTTGTTTATCATTGTGTAAAGTACCTGGGTTCCGCCCCCCCCCCCCCGTTTTTTAGTGATCATTTAGGTGTGAAGGAGAGGGGCTAATGAGTTTAAAGCTCTCACCTGAGATCTTTAGGCAAGGTACTTCCAGCAGTTTCTGAGGGGTTTTGTGTTCTTTTATTTTGCTTTTATGCCGGTGTTGAGTGTATTATTTACCAGAAACTCCCCATTTCATATTTCCTTTATTCTGTGAGGTTGTTTTTCTTCAAAAAAAGAATATTCACAGGATTCAGGGCCTCTGAGTGGGGGACTCCCAGAGAGCCTTATCTCCCAGGGGAGAAACAGTACAGTTGTAAATTCAACAGACTTTACTAAGAAGCATCAGGGGCTTCAAATCCAATACATTATCTTTCCATGGAAATCCAATCACCTGCTATTTTATTGCTTTGTTTGATTTGATCAAAACCTCAGCAGCCAAATCATTTGTATCGTAAATTATACAACTTCCTATTTTTATTCCATCACTTTTGATCCCTTTTGGCATGTTCCACTGGATAATTTCATTGCAACCTGTTTTAGAAAAATTGCAGTTTAATCAATAAGAAAAAGGCCACATTTCTAAAGAAGATCAAAGGACATAAAATACCACAAAAATCTTGATTTTAAAGGTGTGCTTGGTGACAGTTTTGGCGTGATTCTTAGGTGTACGGTTATATCGTCTTTGGTGGTGAGATCGATGATGGCCGCTAGTTCCTTGTGCATTTAAAGAAATGTGACGGATAAAGACTTGATTAAAATGTACAGAGTCCTGCTCACTGGTCGCCAATGAATTCTGCCAAGAACGCCAGAGGAAATAAATGGAGCACCTGAACCGAAGAAGGGTCGAAGAGTCAGAAGCATGCTTTGGTAGCAAGACTACTCATTCTTGTAAGAAAAGGACTAAATTTTTTCAATAGGGGGGGGAGGTTGCTGTGATGGCAGGTGTTTTTGCTTTTGTAATAATCTTCCATGCTTCTCCGTGTTAGCACGCATCAGTCACCTGGAGGGCTTGTTAAAACCCAATTACTAGGCCCCACCCTCTGACATTCTGACTCCTTTAAGTCTGGGAGGTGCCTAGTCAAGCGTCTGGTTTCTCCGTGCCCTGTTGGTCCGCCCGTCAAGAGCTGAGTAGTGTCGCTCAACGTGGAGATTCATTTTTAACGGGTCTTCCACTTGCTTCTGAGTCTCTCTCATCACCCCTGTGACAGAAAGGACGCTTCTTCAGTAAGTGAACAACAAAAGCTTGAAAAACTGGGCTGAATAGTTTTAGGCTTTTTTTTCTATGCTCATTTGTATTTTTTTGTTTTCAGCATTTTTAATGCCATACTCATTTTTAATTTCAAATTTAAGTTGGTCGGCTCGATGCGTTTGTAAAGTTTTTCACACCAAATTTGTAGAGCATCTCTTTTCCGGTGAGGAGAGTGTAGTCTGTGACACGGTGTGTTGCTTTCCTGCCAATACGCCAGAGTAAAGAAATCCATTCAGCACTCGGGAAAAGTTTTGTAGGACTCCACAGTGTTCCTGCTTTGATCTGAAACGAGATGAAGCTGACATTAGTCATGTATTTTACTTTAGACAGCTACTTCCAGATTTGTCGGATCAAAATATCTTATAAATGACTCAAATGTTATAACAAATGGTTCAAGCCTCATGGCATTTGTGGAAAACAATTTAATGGGGTCCCTGAGCAGCTACAGGATAAAGAAATTTGAGTTATGAACTCTAGCAGCATTTTGATGTGGGGATTGTATTCCGGTGTGTCCCTGTGTGTGCTAAGAAGTATTTCTCTCTGTAGGAGAACTTCTGGTTTCTTCTGTGGCAAGGTCAGAAAAAAAACAGCCTGTATTTTTCTATAGCTAGGCAAGGAATTTATTTCTCATATATGTGAAGCCATTATGTAGAGCTTTAGATACTTTTATAGAATTATAAAGATGAACCAGCCTTAAAGAATATCCATGGAATGTCCTTATTTTATGGAAGAGAAAAAAAATCCAGTCTAGTGCTATAGATATGGCCAAATGTTTTAATGCTATTTCTAATTTTAGATGGTCTTGAAAATTAATTTCAAGGTAGATTCTTATGAAAAAGGAGTTGTTACCCCCGTGTGTTTGTAATTCTGATGTTCTCTCCAGCACAAAGAAGTTTTAGCTTGAATTAAATGGGCAGAAAGCCAGGCTCCCTAGCACAACCGTCTTTCTGTTTGGTCAGTGATAGGGCTTTGAAGAGGGGGAATTAAGCTCCATTCACCCACTGGCAGAAGGGTTGTAGGGCATCCGGCCATCTAGTACCTGGACTAGGTAAGTATACTTGTCATCAGGTTTAACATGGAATTGAAAATTATTTTTCACCTCAATATTTGTGAGCTAAAATCTGAAGATATTAGGATTGTTCAGATTCTAATGAGTTCCTAGTCAACAATATTCACAGAACTATCTGCAGTACCCTGCTTGCCAACAAATTAGGGCCCTATTATAAGATGGTCAAACTAAAAGTAACAACACAATACTAATAGCTATTGTTTCTTAAGTATTTATGTGCCAGGCACTGTACTAAGCACTTCTATTAATTTGTTCTCTTTTGATGATCACAACTGCCCTATAAGTACAATCAGGATTAGTACTCTAATTACATAATGCTCTTAGAACTGTTATTACCCTCTTTTTGCACTAGAAGAATTATTGTTTAGGAGGCCAGGTAACAGGCCTAACTTCTCACAGCTCAGAACTGTAAAGCCAGGATTAAAAACCAGGTCTTTCCATCAATCCAGTCTGTCCTATTTCTACTAAACTGTGCTGCCTTCCAAGGAAAAAGGGAAGATTATATTCTTGTGAATGAAGAGTTGAGTACAGCTTTAAGTTGAATGGGCAAGTGGCTCTTGCCTTCTTGTCTCCTTGCATTTACCACCGAGTTTTCTTAAAAAGAAAAGGCTCACATTTCGAATTTTTAGGGGAATTTTCAAAGAGTCCTTTCTTTTTACTAGCCGTGGCGGGGAGAGGGGACTGGAAGGGGGTGGCATGTTTGGAACCAGTGGGAAGAGAAGTGCTACATGCCCGGGCTTGATGAAAAGCATGTATCCCAGGCTCAAGAGTAATTGTTTAAGAATTCTTCATTCTAATAAATTCATATCCACAGGGGGCTGGTTTGAGATATGATTAGGTCACAAGTGAAAGGAGTTTGGTGGTCTCAGCATAATCCCTGTCGGACGTTAGTCCACTCACGATTGCATGCAGTTTTGTCCATGTCTGCATTATTGTCTGCTGCTGCTCAGGAAATACTCAGAATTGAATTAACAGGGGGCTTCAGGTCAGCCAAAAGGTGTGCGGAGGTAACCTCCGATATGAGGAATAGTGCCTTGTCAACGGAGCTGCACGTGGACAGGGCTTCTTTCCCTCCCCTCCCTCTCTCTGTAAATCCAACCTCCCGTCCCTCTCAAGTAGATAAACAGTGTGCTCTCTAACTTTGTAGACTCTCGGCCAAGTGAGGTTATCAGAGTCATAAATAAGGGCTGTGCTCATTGCACCTGCTTCACAGTTAAGTTGATTTGGCCATATGAACTTCATCGAGAGTGTTTTGGTGCTCAAACTGGTGATGTCATTTCCTTTACCGAATATTCTCCCCTTAAAAAGGCTTCAGTGAATAGATTAGGAAACCAAATCTCCTGAGAAGTTAAAGATAAGTTACTTTACTTAACCTCATTAAGAAAGTTCCACAAAATTTACTAAATTAAATTTGAAAATATAACCTGAAATAAAGCTCCATCAAATGACTATATTGTACTTTATTCTGAAAACTTGCCACTCTATCATAAGAACCTTTAAGATTGAACTGACATACCTGTGATTATTTAATTATATGATTATTATAAACTACTGGATGAATTACCCATTAAAATCATTTTTAATCCAATTAAAATTATGACAGTTCTAGTTGACTCAATTCACTTTCCTAAATCATCAGTGGAAAATACTGTAGAATATATTAAGTGCCCTACAGTTATATCTTTTGGCACAATGTTTTAGAATCATGGATGTTTAGGGCTAAAAGCAGCTCTCTATTTAGTCCAATCCCATTTTATAAAGGGGAAATTAAAGTGCAGAGACCCTTACTTGCCCAAGATTACACAGCTGATCAGTGACAAAGACCCTGATCTCTTCATTTTTAGTTTAGTTCTGGGATCATCAGGCCAATTAGTGTTAAAATTTTTTTCAGCTGTCACATTCATGTGTGTGCATGCGTGTGTGTGTGTGTGTGTGTGTGAGAGAGAGAGAGAATATGTAAATATGTGTATGCATACAATATATCTACAGCCATGCCCACCACATACCCCTGGGTTATATCTCGGGCTGCACACAATTCCCTGCTCTCTGGCTGCAAATTCATCCCATTGACTTCACCCAGGAATATATATGGAATGAGAATGAACCTGAAAAGCATTACTGTAATGATGATTTTAAATGGGCATATTCATATACATGCATACGTATAAATGCATTTATATATACAAAATCATTCCTCAACCTTGGGACCAAAACTCTTATTGATAGCAGTTATTAATGAGAGTTCTGTTGGATCCAGCATGCCACCTGTTTTTGCAAATAAAGTTTTTCGGAATGAAATGATACCCACCCACTTGAGCATTTTGCATGCAGATGTCATGCCACAACAGTGGATGTAAGTAGTTGAACAGACCACATGGCTCACAAAGCCTAAAATAATTATTCTTTGGCCCTTCACAGAACAAATTTTCTGATCCCTGCATTGGACCATTCTTCCAATGCAAGGAACGTAGCGTCGTATTTTTTTTTGTTTGTTTGTTCATTTGGTATTACCATGGCTTATAAGCTTTTTCAGGATTTATTACTTTTTGTGGATCACCTCCTATCCCCCTGATGCCCCTACTATCTTTTTTTTCCTCTATTTTTAAAGAACTTTGTACTTTGATTCACATGACCTCAGAGATTGGTAGAGCACATTGAGAAGTACTTGTTTAATAACTGATATGGATGCACAAATCTGTACTAAATACAAAGTTAGATGATAACTGCATCTAACCTTTACCTAGCACTTAAATGAGTCATGATAGAATATATACTTACACATTGAATTTCACATAGTATCTCTGCCAGTTTGCTAAGTAGATATTTATCAAGCCCGTTTTACAGATGAGGAATCAGAGGCCACGAACCCTTACCCGGGGTTACATAGCTCATCCTAGCAACTGGTAGCAATGTTGGGTTTTGACAGTCTTACCAGAGCCCATGTGTTTAACCTTCCTTAGATAGTATGCATAATATCATAAAATGAGATAGATACTGAGGATTGGAAAATCATTAGTTAACTATTTCCTCTTGCTTTTCAAGGGGATTTTTCAAAGGAGACTCTTCAGATTTAAAAAGAAGTATCCCAGAAGTCTGTATTTATTCTTCTACCACTTACTGAATACAGGGTGTCTTGTCTCCTCATTTTCCAAAGGAAACTACATACTATGGAATAGACTGTAGCTACTCAATTTTTACTCTTTGGAAAGAATTCCTTGGGCAAGCTGAAAAACCTTTCCGAGCCTCACTTTCTTATCCTTCAAGTGGGGCTAATGATAATTAGTACCTCCTACATTAATTGTGCCAGTGGGCTAGGTACACATGCAATGCCCGTAGAATGCATCTTGGTATTTAGTGAACTCTTAAGTAGTTTAAAATTATGGTGATGGTTGTGATAACTGTGATTAAACTAAGAATTCTTCTGGAGAATTACCATAGAATTTTCCTAATTGCTTCTTCCTTGCCAGCTTGGGGACTTCTGCAGCATAAAGAAGGCATAGGCAAAGTGGTCAGCTATGGGGCGGGGAGGGGGAGAGATTTTTTTCATTCTCTCAACTCCTCTTTCTGTATTCTGGATCTAGTCTTAGTCTCCCAGCATGGAAGTATTTAGTTTACCATCTACCAAGGCAGAAGAATGGACTGTATTGAATGTAAAAGAGGTAGTGAATAAATATTAAACAATTCTGGCACTGCTGATGGAGGAAATGCTGTGGCTTCTTGGATTAGGTATTTGTTATTGACTTCCTGTGCTCACTGAAAACCCCCTAGTGGTTTTGGGAAAGTTAGCACAGACATGTTAATGCTTATGATATTGGTCAACTTATAATTGAGGTAATTATATTTTGCTTATCTTAATGGGATTTCTGATGGTTCTTCTCTACTTGTCCTAAAACAGAGGTCAACAACCTCTAACAAAAAGCCTCAGTTCAATTCCAAAGATTCCCTCAAGTCTATTTTTATTTCACCGAAAGACTATTGAAATGACAGTCTTCAAATATATTGCCTTTGCATGGTGCTTTACAGTTTATAGCGTGACTTTCATGTGAATTATGTCATTAAACCTTTAGAATATCACAAAGTTATGGAAGCCCAGAGTTTGAGGGAGTTGCCTGCCATTCTGTAGTTAAGTGAGCTGTGGGCATTTTCCCTTGGATATCTCACTGTTGCATGCTTCCTGTCCTTTATTCATACTGTTCTTTCTTCCTGAGATTTCCTTTTCCTTCCCCCTGTTTCTTTACCTGTAAAGCTTTTCCTCGAAGGTTCAGTTCAGACCTAATGTTTGATTTAGGGGAGGTCCTCTGACAGCCTCTAGGATCCTTCCCTGTTAGCTCATCACTACTTCTTTGTGCTTTGATCATGCCTCATGCACCAAGGGCTTAGGCTTCTTACCACATTGACCACACTGCATCACCATGATTTCTTTATATATTTTCTCATCTAGCTCCCATTCCCAGGCCTTACTGCAAGCACCTGTTAATGTTCTACAGAGAAGCTATTTTTCCGTTGACCTTTTCATTCCCAGCACACAGCACAGTATTGGGTCTACAGTAGGTCCTCAGTAAATGTGTAATATGGAATATATCGAATTCCCAACCCTCAGCCCTCCTCAACACACTAACGCTCAAACCAGTGAAGCACCCTCCTCTCAGCCCCAGGCAGCTGTTGAACATCCACCATGTGCCAAAGAGTATAAGTGAAACCAGATGAAACAACTCGTGACTGATGACAAAAGATGCTATCGCTTACTTGGGGAGTAAGAAGTAAAATGGCTGAAGAATGCTTTCCTGAAATGGCATATCAAATCCCAATTAAGGTCACCGTGTATTTACAGTATGCATGCGGAGAGGACGCAGGCAGCTTAGGCAGCCAAACAGCTTTGTTGTGCCAGGAGCTTTTCCACTGGGTTGTTCATAAATGGAGGCCCTGCAGGTGAACATCCAGAGGGAAGATAAATCGAGGGGGAGCGGGATTCAGGACATCAGTTGGATGGGAAGGGTAAGAGGGATTTTCAGTATCAGAGTGCATAATTGAGTTGGTATTAGGAGGGAGGGTGCTTGTGTGACCATGCATCAAGGTGATCTGAGAGCCTCACCTGCAGAGCCCTCATCGTCCATGCCTTTGAGAGCAAGCCAGGGCTCCATACCCACTGAGAGCAGGAGGGCTTCAGCACCGTGCCTCCTCACTCTGGGCTAGACCCCTTTCCCCTCACACCCATGAGGGGTACACAGATGTCACGGATGTTTTAGGTGTCATTATGCCTTTGTGAAAAAGTAGATTCCCTCAACCTGGAATTAATTCTCCTTCCTCCAGCTTTCTCTTCCCTCTAGCTAACTTCTGCGTATCCCTCAGGGCTCAAGTCAAGTCTCTGACCAGCCTCATCCCCACAGACCACGTGCTTTGGTTTTACTCTCATTTGGTGTTCATGTCCCTTTTGATCTTCCTCAGCCTCAGTTTTTCAGTCTGCCCTCCTAGAAGTCTCTGGCCTTCTCTGAGCTTTGTTATTTCTCTTCTCTTTTTCTGTTCTCCAGCTTTCTTCAATTCCCCTCATCTCTTTTCTGGGTCTCTGCCATGCTTACTTGAAACATAAGTACCTGGAAAATGGTGACTTAGGGATGTTCCTGAACCATATATTCCTCAGATAGCATACACATCCAGGTTCCTAAAGTCACTCCCTCTGGCCAACTGTACATTTGGAAGTAAATAATCCCCACGTTTCTATTGGGATCCAAATAATTCCAATATTACCCTTTACGGTGGCCCTGAGAGGCTCCACTGAGCTTAACAGTTACTTGCTTGGGATATTCGTTTCTGGTAACGGGAGTCTTTCTACCAATGTAGGGTTTCAACAAACTTTGATTGTGTCCATACTCGTTGGAAGGGAGAAATGTGGGGAAGCCCCAGTCAGCTCTGAGGACTTAACCATTGACCTATGCTCTCCTTCCAGCATCTTTGCCCTACTTCTGGTTGTATTCATTGTTGGACCAATCCACTGAACCCAGAGGGGTTCTAGTGTAATTGCTTTGTTCCATCTTCAGCTGGTAAAAGACGTGGAGCAGATTGGATCAGGGTTGAAACTCTGAGCTACCGCTCTAGGAAAAAGGTCGCCTTCCCTTGCCCTCAAGAATGAGTGAGTGTTTCTCCTCTTATATAGTTTCTGTTCCTTGGAAGGGGCTACACTTCAGTGGTGGATAAGGTGACCCTTATGTATTGTTTATGCCAAGAAAGCACTTTGAGATGAAATGTGGGTCCATTAATCTCAGATATTGCATGTGCCTCTTTGCTGTCTGAGTTTGGTTGTTTTGTTTAATCTGCTGAGGGAGCTTTGTTTTGTTTCTTTAAATCTGTGATGAAATAAGAATTCCACCTTTACTGGGATTTATCTGGAGGAAGAAAAGTGAAACTGGACATGTTTATCCACAGGCGATTGCGTAAAGTTCTGTCAGACTAAAATGAGCAGGAAAGATCAAGGGAGTGATAAGTGCTGTTTCAAGTTTGCAAATCGAATCACGTTTCAATTATGACAACAGTTAAACATTGTGATTTTTCTGCATTTTTCAGTGGGGGGAGCAACACAATTATTTCTTTCTTTGGCAGTGACCAATAATCTCCAATAATTTATTCGTTTTCACTTGATGCCTCTACAATGGTCATGGAGACATCCACAGAGACTTCAGTGTGTAATAAAATGGTCAGTGTCCACACAACTCCTGAGTGGGAGGTAAGGTGAGGGCCCTTGCTTGAGAGAGGCGCTGGGCACTGTACACCCGAATCAATAAGCCAACCCTGAGTGCTGCTAGATAGTCATTTACCCTTGACAAAACAAGCAATGATAATTGGATGATAATGTGGTAATTTACCTTTATACATTTTACCCTTGTTGGATTTTTAGAGGTTATTGTTGTATCTGATAAATTTTAGGGTAGAATTCCAGCTTTTTTCTGTACAAGGCCAATGTCTGAAGCTTCGGCATTTTGTCACTGCTTCCTTCAAATAACGGGATCTTCTGAATTAGCACTTGCATTATATCTATATCTAGTAAGTCAGACTACCGTTTCCAAGGTGCTTTTCTATTCTAGTGAGATCTGTGGGGCACTTAACCTACATTAGACCTAAGAGGTCCGAGGGTTCTTCAGAAGACAAAGAATTTCCAGATACTTTGCTTGAGGATGTGTCAAGGGCAATACAGACAAAAGATTGATGTCTCCTTTAACAGCTTGATAAGTATCTCAGGATATTCTGCAGGAATCAGTTCTGCTTCTACAAAGTACTGTATTCCCATTCAGCATGATATGGCTGAATATGTGTGTGCTACATGTGACAATGGTGAAGACTTATCTTTGCCCTGAGGGCTGAGCGCTGTAACACTGCTCAAGCGATAGGCTGATAGAAGTGACGATTTAGAGAGACGATCTGCTTTAAAAAAAAAAAAAGAAAGGAAAAAAGAAAAGGCACATTAGAGATGTACAAGAATTAAAACTGTGGCTCTCTGTTTATCTGGATTTTATAAGTTCCAAAGGCATTTCTATTCGTGGCATCAAAATCCCTTGTAAAAGTAAAGTAAATCATTCTTGTATTGACCATTTTTTTCATGTTTTTCTATTGAGACATCTTCCCAACTGAGTTTCTTATTGAATTGTATTTCTATAAGGGTATTGTAGGTTAGCAGCACATTTTTATGGTACACAAAAGATGTGCCTTCTGAATTTCCAATGCCTTGCATATTGTTCCCCATAGAAGAAACATCTCGGAAATGCTAAATAAATCAAAACAGAAACATTTGGCTCTTGACTTGCTGCTGGTGCTTTTTTTCTCTCTCTCGGTTTACATTGGCTGGAATACCCATTACAATCCATCTTACCTATTTGATTAATTTGTAATAAATCCAGCCCTTTGGAAATCTCTTGCTGCATTGGTAGCTAGGTTACTCTTGTAGAAGGTTTATTTAATATGTGTCTCTGTGTACCTATATGAATGAAAATTTAATATGGTTTAGATGCCTTTAAAAACACACACATAAAGCGTTTGCTCTGAATTAAGTGCTCATTCGACATACCTTATGGTAAAAATCCATAAATGTATGGATAGACAAAATTATTTTGAGGAGGATTTCTTTAGAAGTTGATGTATGGGTAGACAAAATTATTTTGAGGAGGATTTCTTTAGAAATTGATGTGACACATGAAATCATTTCAGGGGATAAAACATCATCACATTTCAGATGACCAGTAAATGTAATTATAAATACTGGGTCAGATTCCCTGGTTCTTGTCTTAGGGGAAAAAAAAAAAAACTCTTCTACTGATGGCCTGTGTTATTTGAAGTGCCATAGCCACCTTGCAGGGTTCACCTTCAATTTGATGCAGCCATGTAGTTGCATCCCTGTGGGTGAGAATTGTTCCTCTCCAAATAACTGTAGTAGCATAGCAGGAATAGTTTGATACAACCTTCTCTGTATTATAGCAAGATAATAAAAACGCCTGTACTCTTAACGCTCACCGTGCACTGAGGAGGGCATAACAAATTCGTCTTGTGCTCTTGGAAATAAGATTAAGATAGAAAATAGTACCCCCCGTTTTCCAGACAAAGACATTTGGGTGCAGAAAAGCACATTTACAAATCTACATTAATTGTCTTTTATAACAAAATTGAAAGAACATAGGATGTTAGCTATTTTGGCTGTAAATATCCCATTCTACCCCCTTGGCTTCTATTCATCACCCCTGTGAAGAAGGTTAAGAAAGTGAAAGAAAATGATTTTCTCACATGTGTGTTTTGTGTTTGCTGAAATAAACAATAAATGAAGTGTTTGCTCTGTGGGGAAAAAGGAAAGAGAGGTTAATTGGCACATGCTCCTTTCTTATTCCTTATCTGAATGTTTTATATCCATATGTGATGTGGAAATATGTAAGAGTCATGTTTCCTGATTGTCTTCTGTGTCTTTCTTAACTTTGCTACCTTCTTAGAATGTCCATGAACCATGTGGTTCTAGCCATATTCTGAACCACACCACATTCTTCTCAACACTTAAAGTAGTTAGACGAGGACCCTGCCCTCAGAGTTACTTATAATCCAGTAGGGCAGATAAAACAAATGTATCAGTAAGTCAAGGCAGGCTGAAGTACTTAGGGTATAGATCCTATGTTTTAGTGACCTATACGAGGGAGAAGATTCTTGTTCAAGGTCAGAAATGCTCCCTGAATGGATCTGGATAGACTGGTGCGATGAAGATAGGTGATAAGAATTGAAAGAGAAAACAGCAGGGCTTAGGGCATGGAGACTAAACATGTGGGCAGTTCTAGAAAATATATGAATTGGGATCTGGTGTCAATTCCTTGAAGAATAGAGGAAATCTTAAAATTTAAAAAATGACCCTGGCCTTAGGAAGGCCAATGGATTAAATTCTTGCCATACAGAAAGCAGATCAGTGCCTGCCTGTGTCCAAGATGGCCTGCCTTTTGGGGTCAGACCCACAATAGACCTACACATTGGGACAAGAGAAAGAGGACAAAGAAATGTGGAGAACCTGGAATGCTGGGCTGATAGATGCCATTACATACCCCACACAACAGATCCTACTACAAGACATATAATGAGCAAGAACAACTATAAGTCTCTTTAACCAAATACCTACTCTGATTCAGATGAAATACTGGGAGCTTAGATGAGCTTATCTTCTCATATTTTGCTGCTGCTTATCTGCGAGATGTCAGCTTAAATGTCACTTTTTCAGAAAGGCCTGATCTGACTGAAGGCACTACTCCCTCCAAGGCCCTCTTACACTCCACAGTTGCACCCTATTCCTTTCCTTCATAACACTTCACACAAGCTTGAATGCTCATGTATTTGTGTGTAGATGTGTTTATTGCATCCCCATTTTGTAAACTATAGGCTTGATGAGGGCAGGAACAAGATCTGTTTTACCACCCCGTTCCAACACACACACACACACACACACACACCCTGTAGGCACTCAAAAACTGGTTACATGTTAAGATTCATGACAACCTAATGAAGTAGGTACCATTATCTCCACTTTACAGAAAAGGCACTTGGCATGCAAAGAATCCCTTGCCCCAGTTAATCTGTATTAAGGAGATTCAGACCCAGTCTGCATGACTCCAAAGTTCATGGTTCTTCCCTGATGCTGCATCATTTTCTTTTTTAACAGGAAGATGAAATCCATATTATTTTGGTAGGGCTTCCTTCAAAAAGTACTACAAACTAGAAGGTTTAAATGATCAAAATTTATTGTCTCCGTTCTAGAGGCTGCAAGTGGGAGCTCAAGGTTTTGTCAGGGTTTGGATCCCTCTGAGGAATGTGAGTGAGAGTCTATTCCCCGCCTCTCTTAGCTTCTGGTGGTTTGCAGCAATCTTTAGCCGCCTTTTACTTATGGATGTATCACCACCTTCTCTGCCTTCATGTTCACGTGGCATTCTTCCAATGTGAGTGTCTGTGTCTAAACCCCTTCCTCTTTATAGGCACACTAGGCATATTGGACTGTGGCCTAACCAATGACCTCATCTTGATCATGTACGGCCTTACTTTCTTAAAAAAAAGTCACATTTTGAGGTAGTTCTTCAACATAAGAATTTGAGGGGTATTCTGTTCAACCCATAACAGTATCTGTGAATGGGATAACTGACGACTCTCCAAAAGGTATAGTAATAGTTTTTATACTAAATATACGATTCTTAACAGAGGAAGAAAGTTCTGAAAAGAGATCAATATCGTAGTTTTGCCCCAACATTAAAATTTGTCTTTTTTGTATTTTTTAAAAGATCATGAGAATCTCAAAGATGATGTAATCAGGAGCTGAGAACATAAATATCTTATAATTGTGAAGCTTAGCATAGAAATAGTTAAGTACGATATTTAGAATCCTACCATATAATATTGTTAAGCTACATTTGGATGGATCTTTTTCATTTTTATATTTTGAGAATTTTATTTTAGGAAAGACTAGTGTTTAAGAAGTATTAAAAATTCTCAGTAATACATCTCTGCAACCAGAAGGTAAAAGTTTAGTGTGTTTCAATTTAGTTTCTATCTCCTGGGGTGTCAGAGCACAGTACTAGGCTCTAGAGAGAAGTTACAGTTTCAGATTCATTTCTTTCTGCAAATTTTGTTCCATGTGATGTGTTATTTCATTATTGCAAGAATTTACCCTATCACATTTGTGAATTTCTTAAGTCTAGGGACAGACAACTATTTTCAGAGAAGAGAACTTTGAAACATCAAGTCCTAGGACACATAAAGCCCATTAATGGAGGGAGGTTTTCTCTAAAAATTTGTAACCTAACTATTGATAATTAATACATAAATATGCCTAAGTTTCTAAGGTAACATTGGAAATAAGATTCAGGAGCCTGGAACCATCTGTTTCGTTTGTTTTATTTTCATCCATCAGACCATGATAACTAATAGCAAGAAGGGAGGATGAGGGATTACAAAAGAGGAAATGGGGAAGTAAACCATGACAAATAGGAATGAGAAGAGACAGATGAAATGGAGGGACAGACAAGTTGGCAAAAAATAAAACAAAGGGAGAAACGGGAAGTTGAAATGAAAAAAGAGGACAAAATTTGAAGATATTTTAAAAGAGTAAAATAATTATCAATGAATGACCAACCTAGCTTAACATAATTTTCATAATTATGAATTATGAATACTGTCTCCCTACCATTATTCCAAACTTAGAACTCAATTGGAATATCTGGAATGTGTTCCCTCCCTCTTGACTTTTCATAACCATTGATGTAAATTATTTCCTTTCACATACTTAAGCTGGATTTGAAGGTACAAATGGCCTTAGGAATTCGCAACAGATGAACTCACACTGTACTAAAGTTATTTATATAGTTAAAAAGAAAGCTCTATGAAATTTTCCTCTTTCCATCTTCCCATAAAATATTATTTATGTTACACAGACTTGCAACCCCCCCCCTTTTTTTTTTAAAGGAAAGCAACTTATTGGGCAGATTTTTCAATGTATTCGAAATAGAGCATGGCTATAACTACAGTATAGAGTTGCCTTTGTAAGAGATGTTTTAATATGGATAGTCAGCTTGTCCAGGCTGATTCTGTAAAATAATGAAGGAAACCAGTGGTGAATTAAACAGCTTGTTAGTCATGGGGGATCAGCGAATAGGGTTCTCCTGGGGTTCAGGATATGGAGAGGTAGCAATAAGATCAGGAGGAAAAATCAAACTAGTGGTTAGTGAATATACATTAAGGCATCCTGCAAATGCAATGTAGGAAATAGCTTTATTTCAGAGGCTCAAGAATTTAGTACCTCCCACCTTAGGGATCCAGATCAGAGTTTAGTCTTGGCAAAGCCAGGCCAACTATTCAGGAGTAAGAGAAGTAGCCCAGGCAGTATATCCTTAAGACCAGACTGTGAGAGCCTCACTGAGTTCCCCAGCCCTCCAGTTCTCTTTGTGTTGATGCAGTTACTCATGTGACCCCAACTAATGTTCATTCAGTGTTTGTAAGGAAAGCCAGGTCCTTCCAAACCTTCCATTCATCCAGTGAGTGTTGAGTACCTGCTCTGATACACGAAAGACTGCAATAATAGATCCCATAGTTGTCCTTGGGAAATTGATGCAGCCACATTACTTAACTACTGAGGCTCAGTTTAGCAATGCCTTTCTGGTTATATTCAGAGATAAGGAGGAAGCTCTTCGACCACCTCGGGGCTTCCAGCTATTAGCATTCCCTCTTCTCCACTCATAACCTTGCCCTTCTGGATCCATTCCCCTCTCCCTATTTGTAGCTGAGGCAAACATTAGGGGATGAGTCATTTTCGTGGATTGTATTCCAAGTACCTTTCCCCCACCCCAAGTGGGGAAGGTGTGGATTTGACTCCTTTACAAGCTTTGTCCTATAAACTGCATCTACCTGTTTTACAACATCAATCAGAGCAAGGACCCACATCCCAGGCTTATTATCATAGGAAGAAATTGCTGGCCAGCACAAGCACATGATTTGCGTGTTGATGCCCCTGCTCTAACAGGTCCCTCTAAGAAAATAGGTCAAGATGTTCTCTCTTTCTCTTAGGAAAGTGGTCATTTTACCCAGACTTAAGGTTTCCTCTGGGGGAAAAAATGCCATTTCTTTCTGAACATGAATTTAAGTGCACACATACATATACACATGTGAGGCACTGAAAACTGGAAAGATTTGAAGAAGTGTATTGAGATAATGGTCACATCTTATGTGAAAATCAAGATGTATGTATGAAATAGAAAGGATAGATTTAAGAATTCTGCTTTCATGTCAGTTTAATAACTGGTTTCCAACCAAGTGATAGCTAGAGAGAACCAAGGAGATTTTGGATTTGGAATGTGATGATTATATGTTTAGCTGGGCAAGTGTTTGGTACTTCCCTTTGAACAATGCTGGGTTTTAAGGCACTTTCAAATGCTGGATCTGATCTGCCTGCCAGAGAGTGGCAAAAAAATTGTGGGCTGTGGCTCTTTCTACAGAGAATCCAGGAATCTTCATCTTATCCTCAATAAAAGAAAACTAACATCCTGGCCCAAAAATTGTTTCATGAGAAAACAATGTTATATTTTTTTATCCTCAAATTATCTTCAGTAATATTTTTGTCCCTTCAAGGGAATGTGAGACACCTCATGCTGTGCTCTAGAGATGCGAAGAAGAATAAGACACACTATCCCTGCCTTAAGGACACTCACAGTCTGGTGGGAAATATAGAAACATTAATAAATAATCATGCAGAGGTTGATAAATGCAATAATAGGCTATGACCAAGTAAGGACTTGACAGAGAGGAGGAAGTAGACCTAATGCATCTGCACTTTTAGCGGATGTCAGGTGGACAAAACTTCTTTTTCAAAGTAGGACCTCTGAGAAATCTTCCATGCTTCTGTCAGCAAATATGTGTCTCCCCCAAGCCTCTTCCCACTGGTTGCTGGATGAGGCTGTGAGAAAGTTGCTTTTTCTCAGTGGACAAACAAGAGAGATAGTAAGTTACAAGGTCCGTGTGTCCTGTAACAATTTAATGAGCAAGCAGATCTTATGTGGTGACTGTTGGGGATTTTAAATTTCTAATACAGCAATGACAACAACTGATAATTATTGGGTGCCATGTGCCTTACTAAATAGTGGTCACTTGTCACATCACTTCTTACAACAGCCTTGTAATGGTGCTCAATGAAGAATGTGAGGATTAGAGCAGCGAAATCATTTTTCTTTTACGTTTTTCAAGGTCACCTAGCTGATATGAGGCATACTACATTGAAACACAGAGCTGTCTGACTTTAGGTTTCTGGTTCTGTCCACTGCTTCCTCACCCCTCCACCTAGACCAACATAATTACACGAAGTAATATATGAACACTTTAATATTGGGGTTAAATGTTCTTTTTAAGCGATGGAAGCCTCTGGAGGTCCTTTAATGACCCTGCTACACCCCCTGTGCTCCAGCCACTATGGTGTCATGATAATCATCTGCTGGCGTAAAGAAAATGAAAGTTTCTTCATGGTAGCTTAGTTTACTCAAGGTGCTTTGAGTGTCTTAACATTTTCCTAACTTTCTTTATCTTATAAAGGAAGAAAGCCAGAGATGCCTTCAGGGTGCTAAAACTCTGTTTATTGAGAACATGCCTCAGGGGTATTTTAGACTAAATAAGCTAATCATAGTGGATATTTCCTGAGCAGAATCTAGGTTAAGCTTTGCAGGCCAGTCTGTATAGACTGATATTAACTTTTCCATTAAGTAGGGCAGACTGAAAGACTATTTCAGAATTTGATGATGGATGAAGAAACAATGCAAAGGTGACATTGTCCTACATTTGTAGTGGTGACATTATCATTTCCTCTTCCTTTGTGATGTTAAATAATGGGCATCTGAAAGAGGAGAAAGATTTGTTTTTCTGTGTGTGTGTGTGTGTGTGTGTGTGTGTGTGTATTTTCTCTAAGTGTGTGTTTGTGGGTGAAATCCAAAGGATGCTGTTATCAAAACTGAATTTGTAGCTAAGACCAGTGACCATAGTGAACACCCCCAGAAGATTGGTCTAGAACAGAAAACAGTGACTAAGTCCATTCTAGGAAGTTTCACCTCCTGGACAAGGGAGAGAGAACGCCACTATTACATCGGGGCATAAAGTACTATTTCGTTGTCTCATGAGTCACCAAGTGCTGCATGTTCTCTTAACATATTTTACTAATATGAAAGTTGCAACTGAAAGTTCAAAAACTAATGTTGAAGAACAGATTACAGGGATGCGCCAGGCATCTGTCCCATTCGGTGAACAGGCCTTGGAACAGATGTCTCGAATTTCTTCAAATCCAGAACATGCTGTCCGATTTTTTTGGTGGTAAACATACTTTTTTCCTTTTTGTCACCGCTCACCAAAGTATTATATTTAATGCATAAAATATGTAAATTCTTAAAGCATCATTTTGCTCTTTAGTGAGTTTAGATATTACAAAACGGTTTAATTATAAAAACAGACAGACCTAGTCCTGGGACCTGTGCAGCTAGAAATAAATGTGCAATCAAAACTGCAATTACCTGCAGAATTTAGTGTAAACAGATCAGCAATCACATAACAAACACAGGCTAGTTTGCATTCTGATATGAATACAGTTAGATCCAAAGCAATTTTCCTTTATTTATCTTAGCTGCTCAGCATAAATAAAGCAAGGGCATTGAAGCAATTAGCATAATTAGAGTATCGTGGTCAGGCCCTGTGTGATTTCAAGAGACGTTTCACTTTAGAATTCTTTTTCCCATACAAGAGTTTCCCTGAGCCACTAAAATATCGCTTTGGGCATTTTTGTATTTCAAATTTGCAAGTTGTCAGTTTGAAAAACCCTTGACACATGGATGTGAAAGCATCTCACAGACAGCCACAGAAGGTATACCCTCAGCTTTTCATTACTAAGAAGCTGGGGAATTTCCTTTTTCAGCTCTTTCTCCTACTTGACGTTTAACCCTAGAAATGTCAGTCTTAATTATTTCCATTGCCTTCAAATTGAGTCCAAGGGTTAAAGACAACTTGTTCCAAAAAAAAATAAATAAAAGGGAATGGGAGTAGGAGGGAAGAGAGGTTATAGGATAGCAGTAACTGAGCCGTTGCTTCAGAGCAAAGGCCCAGGCAGCCAGCTAGCTCCTGGTGATCCGCTGTTCAGTAGTTCCACATAATAAGGCCACAATCAGGGTGGGGAGAGGGGCTGTGCGTGGTTTACTTGCAGGATGCTTGGGAAGCATGGGAAATGTTCTCTGCATAGAAAGCTGGTGAGGCTTATAACTAAGAGATGATAAAATTGGTTCCGTAAAAACACAAGCAGAAAAGAGTTCTTTTTTGTTTGTGTTTTTCATTATTCTTTTGTGCATGTGAAGGCACTTGAGAAAGACTGCCTTTTAGTTGGAAGAATGAAAGTGCTGCTCCTAGGCCGTTCTGTATGTGGTGGAACGCATTCAGTCCCATCAAAGTCTTAATATAGGTTGTGCTTTCATTCCTGCTACAAAATTATTTTTCAAGTTAACATATAGTAAGAGTGAACCCTCTTGTATGTGTGTTTATGAAATTTAACACATGGTGAAATTCATGTAACCACCACCACAATCTGGATACAGAAAAGTACCACCACCCCCCAAAATTCCCCCATGTCATCCCTTTGTACCCCACCCTCCTCTTACTCTGAACCGTGGCAACCACTGTTTTGTTCACCTTCACCATAGTTCTTTCTGTCTTGATGAGTATGTCATATAAGTCGAATCATACAGTCTGTAACCTTTGAGACTGGCAGCTTTCACTCACCAAAATGCACTTAATAGTCAGCAGAATTCATATCAGCAACTCCTTGCTTTTCTATAGCTAACTTCTAATTCATTGTGGAACTATACTGTAGTGTTGTTTATCCATTCACCCACTGAAGGACATTTGCATTGATTACATTTTTAGCAATGGTGAACGAATTTGCTATAAGACATTTGTATGAACATAGGCTTTCATTTCTCTAGGGTAAATATTTAGGAGTAGAATTTCAGAATCCTTAGGTAAGTGTGAATTTAGCTTTCTAAGAAACTGTCAAGTGACTATATCATTTTGCTTTTCCATCAACAGTGTTGTTCTGCCTCTTTATCAGCACTTGGGATTGTCAGGATTTTATTTTATTTTAGCCTCTACTAATTGGTATGTCATGGTATCTCTTCATGGTTTTCATTTGCATTTTGCTAATGGCTACTGATCTTTTGCTGTGTTTATTTGCCATGTGTGTATCCTCTCAAGTCAAGTATTGGCTTCTCTAGTCTCTTGCCTGTTTTAATTGGGTTTTTGGTTGTGTTCTCAATCTTCATTTATCTTTGCACATGTTAGAGAATCTCAGCTATGTATTTAATTCTCAGCGATGTTTGTTAATGCAAACCCGTTCAAAGACTTGACTTTGGCCAATACAAATCATGAGTAAAATTCAGCTCAGTAAAACCAAAATTCCAGGATTGGAGGACTAATAAAAAAAGAAAATTGCTATAGAATAAGCCTACCCCATTATTACACTTCTGATCTTTTGATCTTTTTAAATGTTGACTTCTTTTTTAAAGAAAACCTCTGGTCTGGTCTTAATTTCTTCTTTGGCCTCTTTCTAGCCTGTAGCCCAAATGTAGCCAACCACTGCAAATTAAATGTTCTTTGCATCCTGGGAAAGTGTATAGCCTTGAATCCGTTTTTCTCAGAGCTGCTGGGATACAATCTGGGGAACAGGAGGTAGAACATATTCTTCCATTGAGCTGACCGTGCTGGGCACTTTGCATTCGCCACTTCACAAAATCCTGTGGGGATAGGAGTTAGTGCTCTGCGAATTAAAAAAAAAAAAAATTGAATTCAGAGCAAATAAAGGACTTGCTCAAACCCATAGGGTTCATAAGTGCCCAGACCTAGGATTTGAACTCAGTACTCTTTGACTCTGGAAAATTTCTTTCTGTGCTATGGCTTAGTAAGCAGAAATCTAAGATAAGTGAAGTAATTTTATCTGAGCCTTTAGTCCCTGCTATTGACAGCTCTGAGAATAATATATTAAAGTAGGTACTGTTCTCTCCCTTCCCTTTGGAAAATTATTTTGCTGCAATGTAGCAAACACTACAGGGCAGTAAACTAAGATCTGATCATTCTGCTTCAGGAAAAGAAGTGGCCTTCCCCAGTCTAAGATGACACCAAACTCTGTTGGTTCAGTGTCCTAGAAAACCATGCTTACACTTTAAAATGGACTTTAAAAATGATGCTGAGTAATTTAAAAAATTCAGTTGTTTTCATGAAAGACATCAGAAATGAAAAGCATTCCTTATTTCTTTACTTTCATAGTTAAAGAACTAAGCATGATAAACATAACTGTAAGCATTAGAAAAACTACAGAAGAACATATTCATTTTCTCATAGTGGAGAAGGCTTTCCAAAGGGAAGAAAGCCAAGAGTCACACAGGACTGACAGAGGTGAATGCTTAAAAATCTAAATTATGTACAATAAAAGATAGCATTAAAAATTAAAAGACAAATTGTAGGCAGATAGAAAATATTTATGACACATAAAACAAAGGATCAGTATTCATACTATATAAAGCAATCCAACAGTTCATGGAGATCAACATCCCATTAGAACCTAGCTGAAGGATAGGAATGAGAACATCCCCAAATAAATATAGATGATTAATTGATGGCAGAAGATTACTGAAAGTTCTTGCCTCTCAGATCAATATTGAGATGACTGATAATATCAAATATGGTGAGAATGTGAGGAAAGTAACTCTCATTTACTCTTGATGAGACTGCATGGTTCTATTACCTTTTTATAAACAGTTTAGGGGTAGGGGGAAAGACATTTTGGTAGTATCTAGTAAGATTGGTCAAGTACTTCCATTTTAAAGAATTTTACAGTATGGAAAATTTAAAGGGAATCCATTGGTGTGTCACTTAAAATTGCCCCAAATTTTGAAACCACCTTCAAATTGCAAAATGGTTAAACATATTGTGGTATTTATACTACTTTTTAAAAATGTCATAAAGCTGTATGTGCTGATGTGAAAACATATTCAAGGTGGATTGTTGGACTTGAAAGCAACTTAGAGTTGACATGTATGTGTATTATGTAATACACACATATATATAATGTCTGTGTATGAATATACATATATGAGCATATGTATATATACATATATATAATGTGCAGATATGTATATATGTGTATATAAATCTAAAATCCTACCATCTCAGTACACTTAAAGTTTAATGGGAATGAAAAAATACTGATTCATATTTTGCTTTTAAATAGTTTTGCTTTGACTTTGAACAGGAGTTCATGCATAATTTTTTTAATGTTTACTTATTCTGAGAGAGAGCATGCATACATGGGGAGGGGAGAGGCAGAGAGGGAGACTCCCAAGCAGGCTCCAGGCTGTTAGCATAGAGCAAGGCTTAGGGCTTGATCTCATGAATGACAAGATCATGACATGAGCCATAATCAAGAGTTGGGTGCTTAACCAGCTGAGCCACCCAGGCGCCCCCAGAATTTTTTTAAACCAGTACTTATCAATGAATTAAAGAGACTCGCTTTTTCTTAAATTTTGAGTTATATTCTGCCTCCATTTAAGAATATGTATTATTTTTTCAATCAGTAATCCTCTTTTCCTTAAAAATGTTACCAAATCCCTTTTTTATTTTGGCATTTTATTTAGTCAGCTAGATATTATGATAAGAATGTTTGTTTAGTACACTTATTCAGTGTCATAATCTAATATAATATCCATAGGGAGAATTTATGGCCCACATTTTAACTAGTATTGGTCAGTATAACCCAATGGATAATACTTTCAAATTTCTGCTGTACAGTACTTACTGTTTTACAGAGTAATAGAAAATATTCCTGGTGAGCCTGGATGGCTCAGTCAGTTAAGTGTCTGACTCTTGGTTTTAGCTCAGGTCATGATCTCACAGTTTGTTGTTTTGAGCCCCATGTCAGGCTTCCCGCTGACAGTGTGGAGCCTTCTTAGGATTCTCTCTCTTTGCCTCTCGTTCTGCCCTTCTCCTGCTTGTGCTCTTTCTCTCTCTCAAAATAAATAAATAAACTTTTTTCTTAAGAAAAGATTTATTTTGTCAGGTACTTTTTCTGTATATAAATCATGGCCTGCTGGAAGCATCAGCCAGAGTGGCCACTAAGGAGACCGTCAACACTAAGTCCAGAACGGGCCTGACTGGTATGCTGTCCCGGAGCCCATCCTGAAAATGATAAAAAATACATTTCTTTATATTGGAAGTCCGGTTTTTGTAGCCAAACCCCTACAATAGCACAGTCACTAGGAGCTGGGTGTTGTAGAAACATGTGAAGAAGTCAGCAGTGTAACTGGAGTAGTTTAGAGTGGACAAATAGTTCCAAGCTATGGCTTAACATAGCTTTTCAAGTAACAAGCCCACAATGGTAGATAATGAGAAAGTGTCTCTTGCCCTTTTTATAATAGTGGAAACCTACTCTAAGTTCCTTGTTTGTAAACCTCCATATGGTAATTTGATGTCTTCTTTCCTAGAAACCTAATTCATTTTTCTTTCTGAAAACAAACAAGTAAAAAAAAAGTTGTCTAGAGTTTCCACCATGACCACATAGTGTGTGCTGTGTGAAGAATTCATACGTGCCTGAATGTGAACTCTCTAACATACTCTAGGCAGAGATGCCTATGAGTGTGGCGGAGCAAGGGATCCTGCTGAAAGGAAAGCTTTAGGAAAGTCCTCTTTCCAGAAGAGGTACTGTGGCTTTTTCAGAGTCACAGGACAGAATGCTTGTAAGATGAATATATTAGCAAGGAATAGTAGCAATGGAACTGGCTATTATTCTCAGAGGATTCAAAGGTTAAAAAAAAAAAAAAAACTAAAACGGGACACTGGATGCCTTAGTCAGTTGAAGGTCTGACTTCACTCAGGTCATGATCTCACGGTTCATGAGTCCGAGCCCCACATTGAGCTCTGTGCTGTCAGCTCAGAGCCCATTTCAGATCCTCTGTCCCCCTCTCTGTCCCTCCCGCGTGCGTGCACGCACACACACACACACACACACACACACACACACACACTCTCTCTCTCTCTCTCTCTCTCTCTCTCTCTCTCTCTCTCTCTCAATAATAAATTGAAAATGTTAAGAAAAAAAAAGTAAGAAAACATTCTTCCCTTATGTTCTGTCCTTATAGAGAGATGCCATTAAGCCTTTTTGATGTTAACTTGCAAAGTCAAGTATAGTATTTACCCAAATGTTATAAGAGGGAGTATGAGCATATATAGTTATGTATATGTTATGAAAATTAGCACTTACATACTAAAAGAAATCTGGATGGTGACCTCAGTTTTGAAATTTTGAAGTCTTTCTCTTTGCTATCATTCTAATGCAGCATATTTAGGATTATACCTTTATAGATGAACTCAAAATTTATTTGACTAAAGACTAGTATAAAATTTGGTATTCAGAAGTGGTAAAAAGGACATTTGAGTGTGGTCTCTGTTTTGGCAGAGAGAAGATGCAAATCTTGCAAACCTTTTGGCTGAATAACTTCTATAATAATCTATACAGTAGAATAATATGGAGCATGTTTTTTTAAAACTACACAGATAGACTAACTTTCATGGAAAAATAGGCTGTATCCATCTAGTTCATTGCTCTCTTCAGTATCTAGTGCCTAGGTCCGTTAAGGCAGTAAGCAATAGTTGTTTAGTAAATACTTAATGAATACTTAATATAACCACCAGAACATTAATGGAATTTATCTCTGGATTATGGGTGATTTGTATTTCCTCTTTTTAATTATTTGCATGCTCTAAATTTTCTAAAATGAGGATGAATTACTCTTAAAACAGAATACAGGGGCGCCTGGGTGGCTCAGTCAGTTAAGCGTCCGGATTCAGCTCAGGTCATGATCTCACGGTTTGTGGGTTTAAGCCTCGCATCAACTCTGTGCTGACAGCTCAGAGCCTGGAGCCTGCTTCAGATTCTGTGTCTCCCTCTTTCTCTCTGACCCTCCCCTGCTCTCACTGTCTCTCAAAAATAAATAAAAAACATTTAAAAATTGTTTAAACAAAAAAATACATTCTGCCATTATTGAAAGGTTCAGGGAATCCCCTTACATTTTTATACTTATTATCAGTTATATGAATAAGTATGCTATCTTCACAAAAAATCTGCTTGTTTAGGGCATAGAGTTGGGAGTTATTTTTCTGTCGTTGTGGATAGTTTTGTGCTGATCCACCCACACTCCCCTGCCCAGTCCCCCTACTATGTTCACAGGCTGAGGGCCAGGCTTTGGAACCCTCTCTTTGGCCACAGAGCAGTGAAACCTCTTACCTGGGGCCCCAAGTTCCTGACCTTGGGCTCATTACTCAAATTCTTGAAGCAGTTGAGCTAACCCCCACTGGGTAGAAGTAAGATTTTGTAACTAGACTTGAGATGAGCAGGACTGCTGTTAACCTTCACCTGCCTGCTTTAGTTCCACCGCAGTGGTAGAGCCTTAGGATATGTAGAGAGGGATTTGGTGCTTAACTATGTCAAGTGGATGTAATGACACATCTCTGTTGAGGTTCTTAAAATCTTCAATATCTATTTGTAACTTCTAAAAATCTTTAGTGATAGGCTCAACCCAACTGCAAGTATTGTTAAAATCTTTTGTTTTGAAATGTTTAGAATATCTTTGTTTTCTATATGGAATAGAAGAATCATAAACAGTAAAGGAATAGAGTCACAATTTATAACGGTATAGAGTGTAAATTGCATTTTTCCCAATGAAATGCAGAGATGCAGAAAAATTATCATGATTTGTGTTATAACACTGGAGTCAGAACTAATACTGAGGAGTGTTTTCTCAACTTGATGCATGGGCTTTAACTATGCAGCTCCCATCAGCGCTAATGGGAGATTCAAGGCTAAGTGCCAAGGATAAAACTGAGACTATAATGCAAGCTTTGGATGTGGTATAATTAGAAACTGATTTTCATTGTGATTCTATGTGCTATTTTTTGCTTTTGGGGTTCCCACTGTTATACTTTTAAGTTTTGATTTTTCAGAGATGGTGAAAGGTAACATTTAATAATAAATAAAATACAAGGCCAATGTTTTTCTGTGTTTCCCAGTGAAATGATATAATAGATTAGATTTCCAACTGGAAGATAGAGCCAAAGATTCAGCTAAGATATTGGATATGTGTTGCTTATACAATGTCTAGAAAATTCAGTAGCTACCCATCTGTTTGAGAGATTGGTGTACATTTTCCTAACTGTCTATGCAATTACCAGTCTATTTTTTCTGAACTATTTTCATACATCAGTGGTATGACTATATTGCGAAAAACAGTGAAAGCCCTTGAACTATTTCACATGGTCATAATGACCGTGAATTGGAAATTAATATATATGTAACAGGAATAGTGAGTAATTACGATGGTACATATTTCCCCCCTTCCATAGACAGTGTTTTGGTACCCCAAAAGGAAAATTTAATCTTCTGTGACTAAAATAAATGAAATCTATTCTCCTGCTTGCTTAAGATCAATAAATGAGTAGATTTTTCCTACTTTAATATTTAGGTGTTCTTAGTTTAATCATTTGTGTATCTAACTGTGGCAGCTGCCCTAACTTAGGGTACATTAGAATGTGCCAACCAATTCACTTTTGAGGACACAAATCAGTGTTTCACTTTGCCATGCTCAAACAGAAACCTCTTAGGGCATATTATTAATAGTAGAGTGGTAAATATAGGTTTCAACAGAGGCATAAACTTGTAATTGGCCATTTGTTTCAGAACATGGCTAGTTCATACAGTAATGGCCATTAATTAGAATTGCAGTTTACTTCTATTCAAACCAAAACTTCTTTGAATATAAAATCTACATGCCACTGAGACCATCAGCCTTAAGTCTCACATCTGGAGAGCCATCGTGGGTGTCAATAATGATGTGCAATAAGCAATGTAGCTGAGAGAGAGAAGCATAAAGATGCACCCAACCATGATAATCTATATTGAAGATTTTGTATCTCAGTCAGATGGAGTAAATAATTCACCAACTCCTCAATTTTATACCCAATCCCCAGAACTCCACTGTGAAGCCACTGCTGCCCAGAGAGTAGGCACTCACTTGACATTGGGCAGGAAGAGTGTTGACCTCATAAGTGAACCAAGACACCTGTGCCTGGAGAAACACTCCTTTGAGAGGTGCCAGAGAAAAAGGAAAACAAGGGGTGCAGGGCATGTGGTGTACACAACTCTGCTTGCCTTGAGCTTCCACATTAGCAGCTAGAGTCTTGAGCTGCTCTGTCAGCTTCAGCCAAATGGTTAGCATAGCTTTTAACTATGAACAAAGCGTTGATCTTCTGTGACATGATTTCAGGTTGGGGTGTCATGGGCCATAAACTTGTGTAGACCAATTTTCATTTGAACACTGGGAAATGAGTGGAGGAGGCTTCTATATTGTTGTGGACAATCAATACAGAAATTCTTATGTATTTATGTAATGGCATGGGTGCCAATTGGTTGTCCTCTTCCCATTCAGTTTTTCCTTAAGGACCCTAGTGGTAGGACCAAGGATGGCTTGTAGACCCAAGGTCTGAAAGGGCCTGCTGATTAAGGGCCATACACATGCACATGCATGCATGCACACGTGTACACACACACACACACACACACACACACACACACACACACACACACCAGAAAACAAGTCATGCAAAACTGAAAGGACCTCGAGTATCTTCATTTGTGCGGAGGTATAGGACTCATCAGGACACCTTCTCTGTGCTCTGTTGTGCTGTTAGCCCAGGAGGGCCCAAACCAAAACATAATAAAGCTCCAACATCCTGCATTCAGCATTTTACAAATCTCTTTGGAACAGAAGAGTAAATAATTTCTTAAACAGTTTGGCTCTTACAGTACCAGTCTTGGACAGCTGTCAACAGGAAACCCCAAGTCATCTTGTATTAAACTCTGCTATCACAGAGGGACCTGTCACCTAAACCTTGACATAGGGCCTATGAGAATTATTTTTATTTTTACTATTAGAAACCACTGACAGGTATTTGGAAAAGCTGGGAAAACCAGGAGAATGGATTCCCATTTCTCCTAAACATTGTCTTTATTCAGTTACTTGAAGGCTTATTTAAAATAAGACAGATTTTTCTCCTCTTAGTAACTTGAGAAACATCAGTTGCAAAAATCATTGCCTGTAACGCAATTTTAGGACAGTTTAGCACTACTATTCACAGTAATTATAAGAAGTTATATTTTTTCTTGAAAAATTTGAGCCTTACCCACCCCAGTATTTTGCAGTTTATATACCTGTCATCACTTCATAAACGATGATAGAATTTCTAGGACAATACATTTGTAATTTTATCTGGTTTTTTATGTGGTCTTGAGTAGTAAACTATTTTCCTTATACAGGCAACCTCAGGATATTCTGTGTATCCTGCAGACAGAGGAGGTGTCAGTGAAGGACATTTACTTTCAGGGGTAGAAGTGGATAGGGAAAGGGATTGTGTAGGGGAAGTAATCTATCCCCCATCCCCTGTCCCCCAGCCATCCCTGGCTTCCTCATGAAGATTGCCGACACAGTTCTGTGCATTGGCCGACCCAGCTGGAAACAGTAGGCCCGGCCCTGCTGTCCTGTCTGATCCACTTTTCACTGAAGGAAGAATATGTCTGGAGCCACAGCTGAGGAAGTGGATGGTGGGGGTTGAGGGCAGGATTTTTTCGATCACCGCTGAAATTGGAGAGATATGAACCTGAACTCTTAAGAGGGAGGTGATCTGGTCTCCAAGAAGGCAATTAACCAGACAAGGAGTTTGGGAATTAGGGATCAAAACTGTGAGCTGAACAGGTTGAGTGGTCTTAGACAAGTTACATTTAATCTCAGAGCCTCATTTTCCTTATTTCAAGCAGGGGCAGTGTTAGAATTAATTAATTTTGCAGGGTGCTTTGAGATCCGCCGATATGAGACTAGAGCAATGCAGAACGAGGTTTTGTGTTGCTGTTATTCTTGTTCCTAGAAATATGGAAGCTTCCTCATTTTTTTTCCACCCCCCCCCCCACGAACTCCCACATCTGAACAGTAAGAAACTGAAAGTGACCTGTCGGCTTTATCAATCAAGTATTCACATGCAATTCATTCAAACCTTGCCTCAGCCCTCTCTCTGAGCACAGAGACTGTGAGTCTTTAACATTTTCTCTGGGACTGAGTTTTCAAGGAATTTATTCTAACCTTCCTGTTATTTCTGAATTTTATGCAGGATTTCACCGTCTGGGGGTTGGTCTTTCTTTATGGGTTTTTAGGATATTCTACATGCCTTGTCATAATACTTTTCAGGGAAGCTCCCTGAAACTTTGCAGAATCTCCCAAATTTGACCTTAGGATTGAAAAGGTCTGATCTTTCTGAGGCTGACCAGCAACGCAGCCTTTCTCTGCTCCAACCTCTTTCAATTTCTCTCCTTTTTGGCACAACACAAATTTCCAAGTTGTGTGTGTTTGCTTGTAAATACATCACTCAGCTGTGTTCCCATCCTTTGTGTCAACAGGAAAATCCCCTTGTTCTATGTTTAGCTTGAATAATTACCAAACTGTTTGTAATTAGAATGTGAGAATGTGACCTCACAGTAATTTTTTTCATTTCCTTTCTCTGTATTTAATATATTTCAGAAACTGAAAATACCAAATCTGTCCCCCCTCCCCTTTTTTTGATGCTTATCAGTAATGGAAACATTGCAAAACAATCAGCCCAATACCTATGCTTTGTTCATTTATTGCCTTCTCTGAAGATAAATTGACTGTACTCAACGCTCTTCAGCATTTTTCTTCACCTAGATATTATTGCCTTGTGCAGCCACCCCAAGGTGACTGTTATCACTTAATTAAATCCTTGCACGCTGGGAAGAAAAAACAACATTGTTCCTCCGTAACCCCAAGGAGCCTATTTTTAAGCCACTAAGCCTTTTCCCTGTTTTATTAACTTATTCCTGGCTACAACAAGACATACTTTTGTTGATGAGCAAAAGGTTGTATTAGCTTTTTATTTTCTGGGTAAACTTATCTATTCTCTGGGAAGAGGGAAAGAAAAAAAGAATGGACATTACAAGGGAAGGGGAAAAAATGGGGTCTCTTCAACCTCCCTGATTCTAGTAAAGGTCTCTGTAAACACCAGGCTGGAAACTAGAAGCAGGGGATTCAGGAAAGGGAATGAGAAAATAAAATGTAAACATCAAATGGGAACAAGACTCTAAAAGTAAAATGACGTGTCTGTCCATTGGGGGAAGCATGCGGGGTAGAGGACACCACTTTCAAGCTAAGGAAACTAGGCATCGGTGTTACACATTTGTTGAAGAAAACAACAAGCATTTCTTCTCGCTCCTGCCTAGAGTAGCATCTCTTTATTAACCTTTCATCTAATGGGTTTATTTTTCCCCCCACGCAGCTTTCCTTCTTTACCTTATGTTTTTGGGCATTCTTATTCAGTCAGTTCTATCCCCAGTTATGTTTCAAGGCATCAAAGAAATACTCTTAGGGTACGTTTAGGGGTGTGTGTGTGTATGTTGCATGTGGACATATATGTGCGCATACATGTCTGTGCACATGTGCTAGGAATAGGGATGCATGACCTTTAACTGGCAGATCTGAGTGTGGCACTTAGTATCCAAAAGTTCACTTGCTGCAAAGGGAGTTATTTGTTCACATGTAGTAAATTATGTACCTTTTAGTTTGTTTCTAGTCCATTACATATCATGGGCCAGAAAATGGGTTGTCACTGCTAAGATTTGGACCCAAGCAAGCATATGTGTTTATTCATGATGGTAAATCATTTTACCACACGCTGTGTTCACCAACAGAGTAAATGCAGCGTAAAGCTGCAATATTGGCAAGAGTAGTTGATGCTATGACAGGCTGGGGCTGGATAGAGACCCGATTCTTAAATAGTTAGATAATTAAGATATCTGAACTGTCACCAGTCACCGCCCACAGGTTACACATTTCTCAGTTTCATACATGGAACACATGATCGTGCATGCTGGTTCACTCCCTCTTCCAGTGTAAGATACAGTCAGTGGCTCACTGTGCCTGTCTCTGAAATGGGAAAAGTAGAAAGATCTCTAGGATGGTGGGAGAACACGCCCAATTGTGCCTATCATGATCCCTTTAACGAAAGGGCCGCCTGTACAAATGCCAGGATTTTTTTTCTTTTTCCACTGCCTACTTGGAGTGACTGAGAATCTTCATGCACTGCTTCTGGGATTCCGGTCAGATCTGCAATCGTTTCCATCCTGCCAGCCGAATGGATGCCTGTGGGGATGTGTATATCTTCCCACTCACTGGAGTGGGCTGGTTTCCTTTTTTCCCCTCTACAGGTTAATTTCTTTTCCTTTATAAAAGCATTATAAATATCTTAGGGAGGCCGGTTAGAGCCCTTCGAAGACTGTGCCCGGTATAGCAGCCACCCATTTGACTTTGACCTCGAACAGTGTTCTTAGTGTTCTCAGGAAGTTAGTATGGATGTATGTACATGTTTGGCTTCAAGTGGCAGTTTCGCTGGTCAGAAACTCTTGCTGGCTTTCTCTGGACAACCTTAGAATAGGACGTAGAATCCCACAGTGAGTATCATTTACTGTTTGCCCTCTTCCCTCCCTCCCTCTCTCCCTCTCCCTTCTCTCCAGGTTAGCCAGGGTCATTCCTAAGCCATCCTTCTCAGCAGAGTATATCTGGCCTTGCAGAATGTCGGATCAGGAGGCAACGCGACTGTCCTCAATCACTCATTTTTGTTCTTAATAATCTTCACTGTTGGGAAATCCTTCCTTTCGCACCCAGATTCTGCTCACTGCCTTTGCCCTTCATGAAACAGAAAGACTGGTTGCCAGTCTCTGTGGAGGAATCTGGCATGTGCTCAGTGACCTCTGAGTCTCCTCTGGGCTGAATAATCCAGTCCATTTAACCATTCTGTAAAAGTCTTATGTTTCAATATCTAACTAGTTTTTCAGCTCCCTTTTGAATACTCCAGATTCTTCTTTTTGTAAAGCAGTGAGCCCCAAAACTGAATTTGCGATCTGAACAGTGCTGAATAAAAAGGAAAATGAGCTTAGAATTCTAAAATTCATTGTTGGTATTTCCCCTTTGCATACATTTAACTCAAAAATATCGAATCATGGGACACCTGGGTGGCTCAGTCAGTTAAGTGTCCGACTTTTGCTCAGGTCATGATCTCACAGTTCATGAGTTCAAGCCCCACATCAGGTTCTGTGCTGACAGCTTGGAACCTGGAGCCTTTCAGATTCTGTGTCTCCATCTCTCTCTGCCCTTTGCCCTCTCATGCTCTGTCTCTCTCTCAAAAATAAATAATATGCCCAACACACGATGGGAGGGAGTTGTTGACCTTTTGCAGAACCTGGAAATCAGGAGATACTCCCTAAGACACCATGGTCTCTACTTCTTGTGCATGAGGCAGCCACCAGCCTTGAAGTCTCTTACATGCCTCGGAGTATGGGTGTCATTTGAAGGTAATCAGAAATAGACTCAGACAAAGTTGTCAAATGCATGAAAGACTTCAGCATCAGGCATTTTCTCTTTCCTCAACACCCTCAGACACAGACTCCCGGTCCCCACACAGGTGAACAAACAGGCCAGGGCTGTGCACTCACAGGAAGTAGCTAGTGAGATAGAGCATGTGGTAGACAAGGGGGACCTCAGTAAAAGCTGGTTCCCTCCTCCTTCCATCTCTTCCTGCACTCTTACTCCCTCGCTTCTCATCTGGAGAAAGTTTAAAGACCATCTTCTCACTAGCCCATACCCACTTTGATCTGCTTCCCATTATCCTTGAAAAAGGAAGCAGTGGAAACAATATAGAATTAGTATAAAACATCACAATATTATTATGAGTAATCTAAACTTTCTAATTTTTATTATTCTTGTATTTACTGCTCAATATCTAGAACATTGCCCTTTATTGCTTCAATCTTCTAGATCTTTATATCAATGACACATTAGTCTGAATGAGTATTCAAACACAACTGATTTTTCTGGGACTATTAGATGTCTTGCCAATACCTTTTGAACAGAGAATTGTTTTTCTGTATATTTGCCTCAGTATTTTTTTTATTGAATATATTACTGAGGTGTGGTTGAAAAGGGGAAAAGTTGCCAAGGAATCAAACTATGTAAAACAATGCACCTGTGGAATGACATTTACCCAGTAGATCTAATCAACCAAGGTATAGCTTAGACCATACCTAGCAGAATGTCCTATCTTGCCTCAATCTTTCGTTTGGCTGACCTCACAATCAGGACAACAAACCATCTTCTTATCCCACATCTGCTTTGGACGTCACCTTGAGCACACTACCTCTCTACCCTCTGCCCCAGGGAACTCTATATAGGGAAACAAATGGTAGTGATTTGATGCCAAAAGTGAAGAATCTCTGCTGTGGAAAAAAAAATATGCTCCAAATCCTCAGCGTCAATATACAGTGTTGCATGCTGCATATGAGTTCCTGCTTTACCACTTACTGTGTCATCTCAATTTTTCTCATCTCAAAAGGGGACAGCAATAGTATATCCATCAGTTAGGAGTGAGGATTGAGCTGTGTTAGTCCTTATGAAGTCCTTCTCCCAGGGTCCAAAACAGAGGCCACCTTAATAATTTCTGTCACTGATACACATGGTATATAATAGTATTCACTCACACACACACACATACACACATCCTCGAATTGTTCTCATTTTCAAATGACTCTGCTTATGGAACTAAAAATTATTTTTATCTTGGTTTTATGTTTTATTCTTTTTCACCTTCTTGTTGACATTACTGTGTTGTACAAGTGCCTCACCCTAGATTTCCGTCTCTTCCTGATCACTGACCTTGAGGACTTGTAGAAGTTAAGTCTTTTTTCTCCCTTAAAAATATTCTGTCCCCAAGTCCTGTTTATTAAACATTTAAAGAGAAGTATTTATAACCAGGATAGAATCTCATTCAGCCAAGAGTCCTTTTCTTGCTTTCCCCCTTAAGTTGATATCTAACTTCATTTTGGTGCCCTTTGTGGATTACAACATTTTCTCCACCTGTGCATTTCTTCTTATGATCAAGTAAAAGCCACTGGTGTTTGCAGGCACTCTTCTAAGTCAGCATCTCAAGTCAAATAATAACCACTATGGGTGCTATTTACCAAATACCTACCATATGATGGCCCTTTTACGTGCATTTATTATAATCAACTTAAAATCTCTACTGAGTAGAATTAATAATGTACGGAAGGGCGCCTTGGTGGCTCAGTTAGTTAAGCATCTGATTTCGACTCAAGTCATGATCTCGTGGGTTGTGAGTTTAAGCTCTGTGTTGAGCTCTGTGATGACAGCTCAGAGCCTGGAGCCTGCTTCAGTTTCTGTTCAGTTTCTCCCTTTCTCTCTGCCCCTCCCCAACTCACACTCTGTCTCTGTCTCTCTCTTAAAAATATTTAAAAATATATTAAATAATGTACAGATATTCTTTACATTTTCATATATAAGAAAACTGTGAAGTTGTGAATTGG
This sequence comes from Suricata suricatta, assembly GCF_006229205.1. Taxonomy (NCBI): domain Eukaryota; kingdom Metazoa; phylum Chordata; class Mammalia; order Carnivora; family Herpestidae; genus Suricata; species Suricata suricatta. The sequence goes on along the minus strand of NC_043708.1, from coordinate 61,081,659 downwards.
TAATTCCAGCTCTGGTCTTTTTGAGTCCAAAGAGCAGGTATTCTTTTTCATTGCCTCTTAAAGACTTCGAAGGATTCTCATTTTAAAACTGAGTGTAGAGCTTACCCAGCTCTGGCTCCATAGACTCTTTAATTTCACTAAAGTAATTGAGAAGACAACGGCATAATTGTCCCATCTCCTTGGCCATTGCCTCAACTCTTAGAGTCCCTCTGAATCTGACCAGAATCTTTCTAACAGAGTCATGTCTCATGTTGAGCATGATTAGAGTATGAGATCTAGAAGGTCCCTCTCTATAGTGCCCAGTCTTTGAAGTATGAGCTATGGTCTCTGGTATCCTCCTCCCTGAGCATTTCTCAAGAACTGTGGCAAGTGCTTCCCTGGTGAAAGCCACAGAATGTGCTCTTTAGCACTGATCAAGACATCCTGGTCTCAGCAGTAGTCCATCTATCTGCCCGATGCATCCTTATTCCTTCCTTAATCCTTTTCTCTGGAGGGTTGTATAAGGCTCTCTTGCTCTGGAAATCTCCTCTCCCACACCCCTTAACAAGGACAGCAATCTGTCCCTGTAATAGGCCCCTTTCTGGGGTCTTATCCAGGACTCAGATAATACCTAGATCCCTCCCCTTTTTTTAATGAAGACCCTGGGAAAACCATAGAGAGATGTGAAAGAACTGGTTCTCTTTAAACCACTTGCTATGTTGGCAATCCTGTTGTTCACTGATGTATGCGGAGAACTGGAGGGAAGAGTCTTAATGTTTCAGCCTGTGTCATCCAACACTCAGGTACTTCTGCTTTGACATCTCTCTGTACATCCGAGTGTTTAAGGCTAGATGCTGTCTCATGTAATTCATTGGCACTGTGTAGGATGACGAAAGGGGGCATTACTAATAGGGTTCCTTCAAAAGTTGCTGGATAACCTGCTACACCCACCATTCTCTTTTGTGTGTCCCTGTAAGGCAAGAGGATTCAGCCTTGAAGAAGCAAGCATGCATGACTCATGGCAGAACCCCTAGATTTTACTGTACTGTAGTAAGCCTTTTGAGACCAAAATTTTTAATGCTGTTCAAAATGAAGGTTTTGTATTCCATCATGTTATTGGAAATTTTAATTGTAATCATGTAGTTCTGTGTCTTAAGGGAGCCCAATATAAGAATTGCTTCTTGGAAATATGTGAAGGAACAAGTTTCTTTCACTCATTGCCTATAAAGATGTGTTGCCTTGCTGAGATTATGGAAAAGAGGTGGGCTCATGCATTGTAGAATACCAAAATGTCAGTCATTCACTATTGCACTGTTTTGAGTTCATTGGTTCAGGTGAAATTAAGGATGTGGTTAAGCGATGGAGACCTTTGCCAACATAGAGTCCATCAGACTTACCTAGGAGGCCATCTGTCTGTGCCATTAGGCCACACTTTTGTGCTTTTTAGGAAATGGCAAACTAATATTGACTATATACTTTCATGAGAGGTGCCTGTGATGGCTAAAAAGAACCAGGAAAGGGATAAAAATCTGATAGGAGGAGCAAATGTCTTAAGCAAGTGTGATTACCTATAATAAGAATAGAAGGAACACACAGAAAATAACAGCTTAAGGTTGTGTTTGTAAAACCCTTGATATATTTTTTATTTGCTTTGGGATAAAAGTCTTCCATTAGGGCACAGAGGCCAATTTGAGTCTTTAGGGGCTCAATCCTTTAGGGGGAACTCCCTCTCCTGCCTGCAACGCATTTAAGTAGAAATTAAAGTAGGTCATCCTATTACTAAGGAGAAGCCCCAAAGCAAGACAATAAAACAAATCTTACTTGCTGGAAAAGGTCAAGACTAGAATGAACAAATCCCCTTGGAGGCAAAAAGAATCTATCCCCAATATTCGACCACACAGAATTTATGCTAGCCTACACAAATTTGAAGCCATTCTTCATCTTCAAAATTGTTAGTAATTATTATACATCTATGAGTCATATGCATAAACATCCGTAGTTATTTTACTGCCCAGGGTAATTTCCACATAAAAATGCATTCAGAACAGGATTGCTGAGAACGTTGATCATGAAATACGGCACATATGTACCACTACAAGCATGCCATCCCTTCAACCATCAACACCTCTTTCAATAAATGGATGAGTACAGAATGCAAATCAATGGATAAAAGAAGAGGAAAAAAGGAAATAAGAAAAAAGAAAAAGTGAAAAGGGGGCTGAAATGAGGACCTAGATGTGTGGGGGGAGAAGCTGTTGATTCAGAACTTGTGTGTTGAGGTTTCCAAGGTGATCCCAGGTGACATTATACTTCTCACTTCCTTCAGGCCTCTGTCATTCATGGGGAGGCTGATGTTTACTTAAACTCTAAGATATGTCTGAGGAAGAGTTTTAATGAGGATTCATCATTCTTAAATTATTAGAGACTTCATTAAAAATATTAATGTCTTAGGTGACAGAGTATGTGTGGTGGATACAGGTGGGAAATTTCTTGTGAAGTTGATTATATTGTAGTCTTGGGATTTTAGACAGTTAAGAAAAATACCATTTTAATAAGTTTTAGTTCATATGCCCACCCTGTAAAGGAAGCCAGGCAGAGGGCCAACTGAAAAATCAGAGTTGGAATTTAATCAGTATATTTGCTCCTTCATACTACTGTGTTGTTGGCAATTTGGATGTCTTTGACATCAAAGGTTGAGAAAGACTAAGTGGGAGGTGACAGTTGTGGCTGAAGGTATTAGAGAGCTATCTGATTGAGGCCACTATAAATTCTGTAGACTAAATAGAATTTTAATAAGTCTAATAGTCATTGAGAGATGGACTGTCATCCATCAAATGCATTGAATGGTGGAATATATCCATTTTCAAATTATTTTTGTTCTAACATATCTTTAGCTGTTTAAGTCCAAAGAGTGGGTAAATGGATCATTGTGCACATTAGAATTAGGCTGAGACTATTGATTCAAGGTTTCTAGTGAATGAATTATCAATACAGCCAACTGCAAATTTCATTTGGAATTACTGTGAATTGGCACATCAGTGCATTTGAATAGATCATGCATAACCTAGATTATTGTTAGAGCGAATCCCTTGTAGGCTGTTAAATAACTTCAGTAAACCACATGGCCCTGAGTCCCTGAAAGCACTTCAAGTGATTCCTCAGCTGTGGCAGGTAATGGAGTCTCTATGGCTAAAGTAGATTGTGGTGTTCTGTGGCACCTTGTGCCAAATAGCTCAAGACAAAGTGCTCAGTAAGTTAGACCTGCCTAGCGGGCGAAGAACTCTGTGCTGCCTAACAAAAAACAAAGTCTACCATTATTTGGCAAGTGTCTGGGAGGTCACTTACTGGTCTCTGACTTCACTAAGGAGTCCAGGAAAGGGGAAGATCCTGTGTGATGATGACACTTTAGGACAGAAGGGAAAGGAAAGTTTTGGTCCAAAACTTTTGACACTTGCTTCTGCCCTGGGAAATGCATATGGTCAGCCCCATAAAATGGTCCATCCTATTTGCTAATTTTAAGAGTGTATGTTAGTACCTTTAAAATATATTTATCTCTATGCAGGAATCTCAAACTTTATAGATCAGCTCTGTTCCTGAAAAATTGACCATTTAGTGACAGTTCATGTATTGAGTCTAATTTGCCCTTTGTCGACCACAGCGCATTTCTCTAGTAAAAACTTTAAGAACTATATCTTTCTAATGGTTTTAAACAAACCTGAGTACCTATTGTAAAACAAACCAAAATAATCTCAGTGATTATTTGATCTCTCAGTCAAACTAAACAGAAAATAGCTGAGTCTGTCATGTTTGCTGGCTCATACGCATATGTCCCACATGGTGGGTCAGAAAGCCATGCAGACAGTAAGCCCAGGAGCTTCCACCTACTGCATATGATCTTTGTCTTCTTCACATTACCTTCATATAGCTGATTTTACATTCAAGGTAGTCGCTTTAGGCTTTATGTTTGTGTTCCCATTAGTTACACTTCTCTATAGACAACTTCAGTCCCATGATTCCTATTAAATCTCAGAGATTGTGGTTAAAGCATCATATGATCCTGGAAATTCAAATAGTAAAAGAGCCAGTTACTCCTCAGTGATGGCTATGAATTCTTTAGCAGTCAGGATAGCCACTGAAATAGATCAGAAAGAGGAAGGAAACTCCAACCTCATTTAATTTAATTTCCTTCTCTGCTAATGTTGGTATCCTACAAAATTGCCAATACCAAAAACCTCAGACACTGGTCTAGTTCTTTCATTCTGTTCCTGAATTGAACACGTCATAAGCCAGCATCCACAGCCAAGCACCACTACATTTAATTGCATACATTTAGATTGTCATTTGGTCCTACCACATTCCACATGCTGAATTGCTCTCCTTTGAAGGATATCATCTAGAGATTGTCTGAAGATTTCTTATAACCTTAGTCATTATGCTTTGTGTATCTGCAAGTATATTAGCAAACAACAAACAGTCTTCTTAGCTTCAGGTGTGTTCAATAGATTTCCCTGAAGCCGTGAATAGGTTGAGAGCTCTGTGGACAAGCAGTATGTGCTGGTCCTTCTCACTAAGACTCAGCGGCCAATGGTGCAATGAAAGTAGAAGGTCAGAAAAGCAGCCAAGAGCCATAGCAAGTGGTAAACCCAGTTGTTTATCCCAAGATCATTCAGCAGCAGGTTCCCAATTCCATCAGAATAATTGATTTTCCCATAAATGTGTATCTCTGCTCTGTATGGAGCTAAGGCATTGAAGCAGTGTAGCCTCCAAGCATTTGAAATTCACAGGAAACCAATATAAAGATTGCAGTATTGTAAATGTAGGACCCAGAAGAGGTGCAATTACTTGAAAAAGATTTAAAAAACAATCCTAAGCATTACTGAATTTCTGGAACTAAACACTACTTTCTATTATCATTCCGTCATATGTATAGCTTTATGTGTGCCTGGGAAAAATTAATTATTGATTCTATGAATGATAGTTAGAATAAAGAGAAGAGACTCTAGTTACAGTGATTTCCTGAAATTAACATTGAAGATTTTCGTAGCCCGTGCATTTTCCCCAATCAGAATTCCTGAACTACGATCTTAACTCTGAGCACCCTAACAAAATATTAAAGACTGGGTGGCTAAAGCAACAGACACTTGTTTTCTCACAACTGTGGAGGCTAGAGGTCCAAGATCAAGGTGCCAGCATGGTCAGGTTCTGGTGAGGCCTTTTTTGCAGCTTGCAAATGGCCACCTTCTTGCTGTATGCTCTGATGACCTTTCCTGGGTGCATGCCTGTAGGGAAAGAGATAGCTCTCTCTTACTCTTCTTATATAAAGACACCAGTCCTGTTGGATTAGGACCCCATCCCTATGCTCTCATTTAATCTTAATTATCTCCTAAAAGCCCAGTCCCTCGACACAGTCACCTTGGGAGTTAGGGCTTCGGCATGCAAATTTGAGGGGGATATAATTCAGTCCATGGCCACTATATTGGCAACAATCAAGTTCCTTTCAGTACAGATGTTTTTAATACCATTTCCCTAGAGATACCAATAAATGTTTCCTAAATGAAACACATATGAATGCGTCAGATTAATATCTAAGGTCTCTAAATGGCCTTTTAATATGCTAAATTCATTACAGGGTTCTTTAATCACTGTTACTACCCCTGACACAAACTCCTTACCTAAAGGAATACATGTACAAAGCTTTTATTATTTTCTCTTAAGGAACCTATTTTTTAAAGTTACCCACTGCCCAGTTAAACAGTCAAGGTTCAGTCATAATCAGCCGTAAGAGAAGTAGCAATATGAGTCTACCTTGTTATTATGAGGATGTGCAAGCAAACATGACTGCAAAACAGATTTCTGTAAAGTCATCTTTCATGAAATCGTATACTTCTACATAAAATGGTATTAATATACCCAGAAGGGAAGGGAAAAGCCCTAAGTCTGAGTGAAAAACTTGGGGACCGGAAATGGGATTAAGGTCCTGGCCAGCCCCGTGGCCTCTGGGGTGTGTGCTCAAGGCAGTCCTAGCAGGTGACGTTGGGAGATGTGGTTCTCCCAGCAGTCTTCTAGGTTGGTTCTTCTTCCTTCAATGCGTGAGAATTTCCCTGAGGTCGAGCAGTCTCTTGGCTGTACCTTCACAAGTTCAGAAAGAGACACCTGCAAGGTGATGGATGTGTTAGGTAACTAGGTGGGAAGAACCCCACGTGTATGTGTAGCGACTCACCATCCTGTCTACTTGAAATATCTCACAATTTCGTTTGTCAATTATACCTCAGTAAGGCTGAAAAATACAAATTCCATCAATCCACGCCTTTTCTCAATCAAAGACCACATAATATTACAGGTGTGGAGCTTAGTGATATGAGATAGGGATCCCCACCTATTACAGAGGGCATCCTAAGCAGGAAACTGCCTTTGCCCTGCAGCTTTTTGTTTTATAAAGTTAATTTTCAACTTGGCTCATTTGCGTTGTCTCCGATCCCAAGGATGATCTTTCTTTGAAAAAGGAGCTTGTGAGTGGGTCCTTGTTCAGCTTTGTGGAACCTCTGTTCGGACAGGCCCGGTGCACAGTTAGCCCTCAGCGCTGTTTGTGGAATGTATCGCCCTTAAACAGTAGGAACGTGAGAGTCACTTATGTGGAAGGAAGTGCTGGAGGAAGCCCAGAATTTGAGCAGCTTTGATGGGGTGTTAAACAACTAAAAGACCCAGCAGGTAGTCCCGGCATCCAGAGGAAAAAAGAGGATCCTTTCTTCTATCTACCCCTTATTGATCTGTGACATTGAGCAGTGTCCTTAAGTTTTCTGGGCTTCGGTTTCCTTACCTATAAAGTAGGATTAAGTAATACCTCTCTCACATTTAGTTTATGCAGTTTGCCTAACAGATACTATTTTTCTTCATTTCCCCCTCTACTGTGGTGAATATTTGAGGGAATTGAGCATCGTTTAAGACATTCTGTAATACAGTATGATGTATATGATATGCAAAATATATATGTAATACATAATAGTATATTTGATACATATTATGTAATCCATTCTCTATTTTCCAGTAGTCTGTGATCTATAGAATGTCCGATAAACAATTATTATCTATTCTTTGTATTGCTTTGTATAAGGCAAACATGAATAACACCTAGAGCCCTGGATGTGACCAAGCTCCAGGAGTTCCCAAAGCAAAGCAGTGGTATTTTTTGGCATTTCAGAACCAATACCATGTAATGTTTACATTACTCTGGCTGGCATGGGAATTTTTCCTTTCACTTAAAAGAGAACTCTGAATTAAAAGGGAAAGGTGCACAGTACGGAATTGGCTCCTGGATTCTGAAGAGCCTCTGTTTCAGTAAATTAATACACCGCATACACAAAACGAAGGCATTTTAATGCTCCAGTGAATATCTGAGCCTTAGAATAACTAGTGGGAATCCTCTCCCTCAGGCATCAGAGCTTGTGAGCACCACATGGTCACTCATGCCTCCTGGAGTCTCAGTCTCTCAGGACAAGCCACAGATGATGTGGTATCCACAGACCACCCCTGGTGGCTCAGAGACACACGTGTGATTCCACAGATGCCACACCCTGTCTTCACACCAGAGCCTGTTGTCCATTTGGCTGGATGTTTAAATCAAGAAATCCACATCCCTCAAGGCTGGATGTAAGGCTTGAACTAGCATCCCAGAGGAAAAAAGGTCAGCACTTTGATACACAGCTTCCACAAAATGGAATTTTAATGAGCAGAAGCAAAACCTGATCTTCTTGCTCAGAAAGCAGATGTCTTTGTTCTTTTCATGTTTTAACATTTCACTAGCTCAACATACTCCTTTTATTCTGGAAACTCTCCTCTAAGAACTGAAGAGAGGCCGTCTGTGCCTCTCTGCTCTGTTTTCTCACCTAAGATGTTTAGATGTATGTGTTTTAGGAAACTCTTAGGAGAGGTCTTACGAGGCACCAAGGTTTGTTGTTCTGGAATTTGTTTTTAGTGGGAAAATAATCAAATGTGGCCCAATCTAGTTTGGTGCTGTGACTGGGGGAATGTGTGACATTTGGTACATGATAATGACATGAACCCATCCTACCCCTCATGTTATTGACTCATGGTGGTGGGGAAGGGGCAAAGGAAGAGACACAGGAGCCAGAAAGCTCTGGAAGATTCCTAAGAGTTAAATCAAAGCCCAAACCTTTGATGTATGCTGTTATCCTCTTCGAGAAAATATACTTGACTTAGATTCCTACTTCTAAAAATAAAGCTTTTGTTTCTGTACAGTGCTTGATTGTTAAAACTCAAGATTGCAAAGACAAAATTTGGGAACCGTTTTCTTCCCCATAAACAGATACATGTGGGCACTTCTGGACATCGTCCCAGGCTCCTTGAAGTTGCTGGGAGTCCACATGTGCGTGCGTGAGCAGTAGAGCGTCACCTCCTGAGTGCAGTCAGAGGGCAATATGGCATTTTAATGAGCTCTGTCAAAGTGTTATTGTATCCAAAGGCCAAAGAATTTAAGAAACATTTTTGTCTTTCTAACTCCTTAATCTGCTGCCAAAACAGAGTGGTAGGATAGGTATTGAAGCCCTGTCCTCACTCTTCAGGCCAGGCTGCTTTTGTACTTGGCTTACTCACTCCATTTCTTCATGATGATGGAGGCTTGGTTCCAGGGCAGATTCTACTGTTTCCAACGCTAACCCATTGATCAGACAGCTAAAGGAGTTTTCTCATGCAGCCTCAGCTTATTAATAGCAGAGATGTTTTCGTAATTATAAAATACTCTTCTTTAATGGCTTGCAAGCATTGTGCTGAAATCCAGATTCTCTTCTTGCTCTAACAGAATTATGTTATAACAATGAAAAACCCTGGATTAGGAGGGAAACTTGAGTGTGTCAGAGACTGTACTCTCTCATGGGTGGGTATTTTCTGCCTAGTATAAGCCCAAATTAGAAGAACATCACAGATGCACAGTGCATTGGACATGGAGCACATGCATGCATTTAAATCACGTGTATCTTACTTTTTTACTGATGTAATTGTGAAATATGTTCTTTTTGCATTCATAATTAGGGGGTGGAACAGATGGTGAAGGCTTAGTTTAAAATAATCTGTCATTAAAATAACCTAGCCTACTGGTAATTCTTCACTCTAACTGGAGTGAGGTCATAGAAAAAGAGTTTGGGGTGATTTTTTTCTCTTCTGCATTGGAATGTAGAAGAAAGAACCACTGATCTTCGTTATACAATAAGAATTACCCCTAGAAGGGCACTGTGGTAAGATTTTACTCTGTGAGATTTGGCTGTGGGTGGAACATTAAAAAAAAAAAAAAAAAAAAAAAAGTCAGACACAAAACTACTTTGACAAATATAAATGAATTTAGCACGATGTATTAAACATTAATATACCTTCAATCATGAAGCTATGGTTAGTTTCATACCCTATAAAGAAATAACCTCATCATTTGACAAATACTGTTAGGGGCCCTCAGCTTTTGGGGTTAAAAAGCTGTGCCTTATCCTTTATATGTTACACTGATGTCAAGGGATATACATTATAATTACAGGCATTATTATTCAGAGATGCTGTAACCCCTGATTTCTGTATCCACGCTTCCCTCCGGTATGTGTACCTCATAGACTTACCAGGATGTGACAAAGGAAATCTCCTATCAGCCCTGTCAGGATGGCTAAGAACTGGTTTTAGTAATAAGAAAACTGTCTTGATAAATCAGATACTAGCATGCCTTTAAAATGTCTATTTTACTGTTTCTTCTAAGATTTTGTTCTCCATCTGCTTTGAGGGAAGCAGATAGATTTCAGCATGGCTTTATAATAAATCTTCTCAAGGAGGGACTAGTATTAACATTTGTGTAGGCTCTTTTTCATCTTAATCCAACCTTAGTTAATAATCAGAAAATTCTACATAGTGAGTAAGAAGATGTAATTAACCCTTTGACCTCGGAATCTTAATTGGCGCCTGTTGAAAACAGTGGGCAGTTTAAAAAAAAAAAAATGAAAAAGTAGCCTGCGGTGATAGAAAAAGCTTGGAATGCAGTAGCTTTCTTGATTCAAAATTTTAAAAAATTTCACAGAACTTCAAGATGAATCACATTTGGCTCCCAAGACAAACTTAATGTTTCCTTCTTCCTGCCATCTATTAAAACTGAGACAAACACATTAGAACAATATTGATGCTACTCTTAAAACTTTCCTAAGCGGCAGAGTATAGCTAACTATGAACAGGGATGGCCCTGAATCAGAAAGCAATGGCCATGTGAAGAGCAGTCTTGCCAATCTGCCACAGACCTGCTTTCATATCCAATTTCCTTATTTGAAAGGTAATCAAACCTGAGTTTTGGATCTTCATCTCACACTATAGCTATAATTGACTAACATGATAAATACAAAGGTAAAAAAGATGGCTAACTATTTGTGTGTGTGTGTGTGTGTGTGTGTGTGTGTTTACCTCTGTGATGACAAACAGCTAAACTGACTAGTTATGTTCTTCCCCTACCAAATTGGCTGTTATTTTTAATTGAATTGACTGGATGCTTTGTTTCATGTAGACATAGACTCATTTTAATCTCACCAGGAAATTGGAACATGTGTCAGAGCCTCTGCTTTGCCAAACAAAACTGGCCAGTTCTTAGATCGCTGCTGCTTAGTAGCATCAGATGTTCAGCCTCCAGAAATGTTTTTCCTTGGTATGGTGCCCAAACATCCTCTACTAGTTTAGTAAATACATGAGATATGAACCCAATGTTACAAAATCATGATCCCTTTCAGTGATAACGTAAAGAATATGTGTGGGTGGCAAATGACCTGCCACGTTAGACATCTGTGGCATCAGAATCTTCAAATACTCTAATAGCTACATAACAGGACTCTTGCAGAAAATAACTTCCATCCTTCTTAGCCATTCTAGCCTATGTGATCTAAGGAAAAGAGCATTGAGCTTGGAGGTAGAACTGGGTTCACTAGGTCTTGGTTGAGCAGTTGTTCAATGTGGGCCAAGTAAAGATGAGTAAGACATCATCTTACTGTTGAGAAATCCAGTCTTTTTGGAACATGACTAAGCCAACCAGGACCATACAACGTCATGAATACTTTAACCCTACTATCTATGTGCAGCAGATTTAATCCTAGTTGGCCACTGGATGACTGGATGATCTTGACTAGCCACTTAACCTCTGTGCTTCAGTTTTCCAACCTGTACAATGAGGGTTTAGAGTGCAGGAGGTTGTCTCTGTGCTAGCTTCATCAGTCCTTTCTTTTCTCAGTCAGCCTTAAAACTATCATGTGTATGTGCATGAGAAGTACTCTTGCCATCTCTCTATTCTGACAGCATCGCTTTAAGGTTGGAGAAGATGATTGCCACAGCTCTCTATGATTGTATGCCAGGGCGTGGCCATTGGGTTGAGTGGAAAACCTGTCAAGGCCCAGTTCTCCATGGGGAAAGTTTAAAGGAGGAGAATCTTAATCTTCATGCGGCATCCTCTAAAGATCTCTTGTGTGAGGTAAAGATAGTTTGAAAAGAGATCCTTCCCAAATTTCCACAAAGGAAACTTATGTCCATTTGCATGGGCTCAAAGCAAGATTTCACAGTGCCACACTCCAAGCTTGAAAGGTTGGATCTCACTAGACTCCAAAGAGGGTGACAGTTTCATCAAAGGGAAGGAGTCCTTTAAGTATTTTGTTCCCTGTCCCTTAGCTGATTCCAGGAGTAAAATTACAGAGAAGGTGACAGGGTAACTTCTAGTGGAAGTGACTTGTAAACTCTCTTATCCAACTTCATACCTGTTTCCTATCTCCTAATGGGATTCTGTCATCTGAAAATCCTTGCAAAATCAAGTGACAATTTTTAACTCATAAGCTGCATCTTAGTAGATTCAGAAATGCTATAACTATTTCTTTCCATTAATTGACACATATCAGTTACATAACTTTGTTGTGAGTAGGGGCAGTATTGTTATTAAGTCCAACTGTCAGAGTTCAAATCCTAACTCCATCACTAACTAGGGACAGACATGTCACCTGCCTTCACTAAGCCTCAATTTCCTTCTATATAAAATTTAGAGAATAATATAATTACTTCAAATGATACTTGTGAAAATTAGAAGAGTTAATACATGCAAACTGCTTAGCACATATTGCTTAGTAAATGGACAGCATCCTGACCAAAAGCTTGTCTGTCATGTGATTTGTAATGTAGTCATGTAATGTGACTTTTGAAATGTTTTCAGAGCCTACCTAATCAGAGGAAGAGGTTGGACACTACCCACAGTCTCTGACCATGAGGGCTCTGAAAACGGGTCAGGGATCATGGAATTCAGATGTCTCACACACACACGTGCAGGCACCCACACAAACACTCCTATAGACACACATACATTTAATACATATATAAATACATATATTTTATATAAATACATATATTTTATACAGACATTTGGAGCTCAAGAAAGAGTTCAGTATTTTAGGAAAATGAAACTCCTGCTGAGATTGAGACAATCCATTGCTCTACCAGAATTTCACCTGCTTCCTCCACCTTCCTATATTTAAAAGTTATGTCATTAATTTAGTGTTGCCACATACCTTGATTTCAGAGTGAGTTTCCTGTTATTCCCAGTTCTCAGCCTTTGTCCAAACCATTGATCTTGGAAACTTCTTTTTCTGTTCAAGCATTACTTGTGCAGCCTACCTGGTTAGAGATAAATAAAGGGAAACGAAAGACCTAAGGGGGATGGAGGGTACAGAATGCTCTTGGATTGCCAGAATTTGAAACAAATGTATTTTCTACTTGAGTGCTGTATTGCAGTTGGAGTCCGTGACGATTGATACCACTTGTCACACTGACAATGCAACCCTCCATTTGGAAAGTGGGTGAAGGTTCCAGGAGCTACAGATGATGCAGCTCATCCTTCTCTCCCCACTCCCCCTCCTTTGTTTCCATTTCAGGAGTCTTAATAGAAACTAGGTCTATCACAATAAAACTTGAATACAGAGTTGTGCAAAAAAAAAAAAAAGGGTTACAGTCTGTAAGGTTTCAGCCTATAATCATTCACCCATAATGTATTGACTTTTTCTATTTGTTCTACCACAATAGGTGTTGGGAGTGAGAGGGGCATAATCCTTTATTAATTAGCAAATTATTGATGTCCACAGTAGCTCCCGTGGTGATTTTCCTTGCTCTTCATATAGGGGCCCTTTTTTCTCTCGTTTCATTACAATTTCCATTCCTGTTCAGCTATTTAATGGAGAATCTGGCTGATTTAATCTATTAAACTACTGAATCCAAAAAATAAATAAATAAGGGCAACAGCTCATAAAATCAGCATGACCTGATTCCATACCTGAATATAATGTATCTTGATCAAAATGACAGACATAAGGAAGTCCTGGAAATAAAAGAAAGCTTGTAGTCTTAATTTAGACCTTTAGTTTGTTCACGTATGGGGCAGTAGTAGATTTTAGGACTTCGGTTAAACGGGAAGAAAAACATGGTTTTAAGTTCGGTGTTATGTTGCTTTGTATCTGATGCCCTATTTATCAAATCTCCAGCATATGTTTGTTAACTTAATTATATTTTTTTTTTTATTGCAGTCCCTGGATGGCTTTGTATTTGCACTAAATCAAGAAGGAAAATTTTTGTACATTTCCGAAACTGTCTCCATCTACCTAGGCCTCTCTCAAGTAAGTAAAACAATTTAGATTCTTGATGGAGATTGTGAAGCCTCCTTTGGCCTCGTACTTTTCCTTCTTCAAAGGATATTCTGGTTAGTGTGAATTATCACATGTATTCTTTAATGGTCTACCTGACTCTTCTTGCGAAGTCGGTGATAAAATTCTTTTCGTTGAAACGTTCGAAATAAACTTGTACTCAAAAAACTTAAGTCCCCCCCGACCCACCCCTCCAAGGATCATTATTAATTTATTGAGAACAAATGAAGTTTCTTCCCTCAGTTGTTTGAACTTTGAAACCTCTGTGCCCCGTAGGAGAGGGACACACTAATAGTGCTTCCCTTGTGTCCTATTACTGGATGTTTATGGAGTACCCTGCATTATCCTGGGAGCTGACACAATGACAGGAGTCACTTGGAGTCAAGAAATGCTGAAAGAGACCATTAAAATGTGTTGCAGGGAGGTTCCAGCAAGGATCCATTTTGCTGCCTTTGCAAATGCTTCCTAATGCTGGAAGACAATTTCATAAAATAAGATAGCCTTTCATTATGTGCACTTTAATTACTTGTGCGTGGCTGTCAGAGGTTGAAAAAGAAGAAGATGGAGGCAGCTGGGGTAAAGGACAAAATCCTAGATGTCCATTCTTGATTTTTCCCTGGAACACAAAAATGTTACTTCCGTTGGATTACAGGAAATAGGCTGCATCTACAGAATGCCAAAATGCCCTGAAGAAAAGTTGGTGATTCCACTACTTATCCAGATGTTTGGGAGAGGTTTTTTTGTAAAAATGCTGAACATCTGGATATTTGTGCCCATACAGGTGATTGGCTGAGTTTGACCCTTTTCATCTGGTGATTTGGCATGAGGAAAGCACAGCCTCGGTGGGAGAGATTTTGTGTGTATGTGATGATCTGCCAAGTTGGATAATCTACTTCTCATTCAGTTGCCCCTTGGAGCTAAAGATGGAGATAAGATTTGTCTTTCTCCTCTTAAGCAAGACCTACCCCAGCCTCATTGCTTCTGCAAGTTGGCACCGCTCTAAGGAGGCACCCAGCACGGCTGGAACGTTTTGGCGGTTAGTGAGTGTGCTGGTAATAGCTGAATCAAGACAGACACTAGGAAATAATAAAGAAAGATATTTGGCATTTGAGGAGGTTTGAGGAGGGGAGGGATGCTGCCAAATGTGATTATTTACTGTTGAGAATCCAAGCAAGGGTCCATTCACTCTTCCCTGAAGAACGTGTGAAGCTATTGGCTATAGTTGATAGAGTAGTTCTATTTTATGTGGGTTTCAGGAAACCAAATGATAGAAACCAAGCTTTTGTTAACTCACTGTTAGCATTCTTGCATCTCGTTGAAATCTCTGGTTTTGTAATAGCCTTTGATAGACTCTAAGCCTCGTCTTCATCTGTTGGGGACCCAGTTTTGAGAATCTCCAGGTTTGAAATGGGTGTGCCGCCATGTGAGTACCGTAAGGGACCGGAAACACTCCTGTTTGTTGTTCTGCGATGCCCATATTCATCTGTTTTATGCACAGTATCTAACAAAGTTTAATAAGCCAGTGAGAAAGAAGGATGAATAATTAGTTTAAGCAGGTAAATGCTAATTAGGGAACTCCTGAAAAGCATCCATTATATACTAGCTCAAAACACATTTTACAGCCCTGGTTAGTGGTGTAATCCAAATTCTGTCAAGGCAACTGCATTTTCTGTAATTGAGATGTGTATGTTTGCTTTGCATAACAGATGGCTCTGTATGCTTAGACTGATAGCTAGGAAAATAATAATTGCATTATTCTGGCCAAAAGAATATTAGCTCTTGGGTTTTGGCCATTTCAGTCAGTCCTCCTGCCAGCACAGCATATGCACATATATGGATTGGATTTTCAAGGAAATTGATGCATCTGGAATAGTGTGGCCATCTGAAATATCATCTGTTCAAGAAAAATTTGGCTTTAACCCTCTGCTGGGTTCTCCTTAAAAGCAGTGTATTTCACTGCTTTTCTACTGTAACATTAAGTCAATCTTTTCTTAAAATCTGAAACAAATAACAAAGCAGCTGTGTAGACATGGTACAGTAGCGGGCCCCTTCCGTGCCATCATTCCCTGCTTTTTATACGAGACGGGTTTTGCAGTGTGGATCAGGACTCAGCATCTTGACTTAACAGGGACAGACGCTGGCCCCCACATGCTGTACCCTCTGTGGTCACGGGTTCGGTGTTGCCAGCAGTGGTGGGACATGCAGGCAGAAACTATGAGGTACAAGACAGAGGTCTTGGGTTTGGAGCACTGTGCAAGTGAAATGGTGAAGGGTCCATCACAAGAAGGTAATGTGTGCAAATGCCGATGTAGGTGTTAACATTGAAAACCAGAGTTTAAGAACACTTCTGGGTTTATGTGAAAATACTCAGATAAGAACAGGATGTGGTTTTAAATGCCCAAAGGATGAGTAGAAAAATTTGGTGCTACAACTTGGGGAAAGAATTTCCAACCCATAAACGCTAAGATCTAACTCCCCATAGGGTACTTGAGACTTAACTCTTTTCAACTTTCTTCAGGGACCTCTTGCAGTTGCTAGGTCAGGAGGTACTCATGGGGGACATAGGACGTAAAATGTACTCAAAGTTATCCAGTTAAGTAAATACTTAATCTTTTCATATGTGTGCCCACACACACACATAGACACACACAAACACACCCTTAATTGAATGCTAACCAAATGGATGGCCTATTTGTATCCTACACCTTTGGCTCAGAAGTTATTCCAACAAGTTCTAGAGAGAGATAAGGAGTCTATGAAATTATGGTCCCTCTGTTTCTTTTAAAATAGTTCCATTAAATAAAGACAGTGTCCGGCTGTATCACCAAAGATGAACCCAGTGAAATTGTTGAGGAGTATTGCGAGCATGTCAGTTCATTAGAGCAGAGTTATGTCTACATTTGTAACTCTCAATATATCCCTCTCTGCTTCATATTCCTTCAACATGTAAATAAACATGGTACCTTTAAAGTGGCTATGTCCTGGAAAGAATTAAGATTTTATTTGGACTCATGAGAAAATTAAGTGGAGAGACTTCTACTGAGCTCCGGTGTATAGCATGAATATAGAGACAGCCAGAGTGGGTTTCTCCTCTATACTCTGTTGAGTGTAACACCTCCTGGTGTCCAGTGTGCATGGGTGGCTGTTATTCTCTGTAAAGTATTTTCATGTTATCACGATGGTAGGAATGACGGGATCTATGATGATGTTCAGACATCCTCAGCAGCCCTTTTGACTCTGCCAGAGATAAGTATTTAAATCAACATTCAAAGTGTGGTTTCAGGTTCTAGAAATAGGCACTGTTGGAGTGCCAGGGTGGTTCAGTCAGTTAAGTATCCAACTTTATTTTGGCTCAGGTCATAATCTCACTGTTCATGAGATCAAACCTGCTTGAGATTCTCTTTTCTTCTTTCTCTGCTCTCCACCATGCTTGCTTGCCTGCCCACCCCGCCTCAAAATAAAGAAATAAACATTTAAACAAAAGAGAGAAAAGAAATAGATGCACCTGGGTGGCTCATTCGGTTAGCTATCTGACTTTTGATCTAGGCTCTGGTCATGATTTCATGGTTTGTGAGTACAGCTTGCTTGAGATTCCCTCTTCCTCTCTCCCTCTCTCCTTCCTTCTCTCCCCCTCTCCCTCTCTTTCCCTTTCCCACTCGTGCTATCTCTTCCTCTCAGAATAAATAAAATAAACTTTAAAAATTAAAAGAAATATGCACTGTTGACTTCCCTAGGTAAAGAGGATTCCTAGTTACTTGCCATGAAGCCCAATCTTAAAAAGAAAAAAAAAAAGAGCCCCAAATATTGATACTGATTTTGGTTTGCACGGGGTTTAAATGGTTTCTTATACCTGGTGATGGTATTCAGAACTGCTAAAAACTGCTCTAATCTATATAGCTATAATGGAATAGGCATAAGGGAAAATGAAGAAACAAAACAGTGTATTTTCTAACATTGAAAAGGTAGTAATGATACATAGCCAGATTTTATGAAAAATATTCCAGTGCATCAGGGGCTTAATTGTCAAAGGATCCAAAGGAGACTTTATATGGTAAATTTTTATAAAATGCTAGTTTGATATCCAACTTAAAACTTAGAGAAATATTTATTTTTTGGCTTATATCCTCCTCTTTCCACAAAGGAAATAGCTTATTTAAAAAAAAAAACAGTGGCAAAATACAAGCAGGGTGTAGGAAAAAGAAAAGACAAAAATGAGTCATTTGTTACCACACACTAGGAGCACACAATAGAGCCTCTAAGAAGGGGTATAAGTGATTTGATAAAGCTTCCAGTTTATCTATGAGCTTCCTGGCAACCAAAGCAAAAAGAGAAATATGCTCCCCATCAAAAAATAAGGAAGCATCACTTTTTATGGAAAGCAGTGTTTTTCTGGGACTGAAGTATAAAAATAAATCTCAAATACAGTCTCCGTAGGGGCTAATAGGCGGATTATGACCTTATGATTTGCTTCCATTGGCATTCTCATTCAAAGCAAGGCTGTGTTGACCATATAACAAACATGAACAATCATATTGCGGATCTCGTAAGCAGACAGGAGACTTCTCTGCCCTCAGATGTTGGTGTGCCAAAGATCATTTTGAGAGTGATTTTTTGATATCCAGGCCTTATAATAGCATTGACTAGCTTGATGGTTTATGTGCATTTATATATCAGCTTTCCTTCACCCAAATACAAATCCTCTTAAATACTGATGAGCAGTTTAACATCCTAGTTGCCAGAGGCGGAGGACATGGGTGCCAGTTAACCAGAGGATAGAAATGGACTTGTATCTTTTAAAAACATTTTTCTTTGAAAGTGGGGGGAGAGATGATGATTCTGATACACACCTGTGCCAGCAAAATGTTTTCAGTTCAACATAGAATTTTATTAAAAATAAAATGGGATCTAGAGCAAACTGGGAAATGAGCAGATTTTTACCCTGTGATATCATTAGAAAATACCCTCTAGCCAGCTAATCACTCTCTTGAGATGTCTCCTAATCCAGCCCCCCACCACCTCCCTGCAGCGCCCAGTTTGCCTGAGTCACTTCTCACCACATCTCCATCCTAGTGGAAGGTCCCTCCTTGCTTGTCATCAGCCACTAGAGAGTCACAGACAAGCTTACACAACTGGCTTGTTTCAGGGCAGCTTGCTGAAAGGAGCAGGGTGGTTGCAGATAGAAGGGCTAAT